>NW_022631015.1:4208532-4396850 GCF_010015895.1 Lontra canadensis
TTCTTCTTCTTCTTCTTCTTCTTCTTCTTCTTCTTCTTCTTCTTCTTTTTTTTTGTTACAGTTATGACCACTGTGATAATCAGGTGGAGGGTAGAATTTCACTCCAAATTAATCAGTGCAATTCTTCCAGGAAAATCTCAGGTAGTCACAACTTTTGTCAAGAACAGTTCCCCCAAAGTAATCTATTCTTTCATTGATGCAGCCTGTAATGAATTCCTACAGGATGAATTTGGGGAGACATTTCAGTAACATCAACCAAGGTCACTCCCTGGAATGTCCCTTTATGCCAATCTCAAGGTTGGGGACTTGAAGATCCTCATGAATGTGTTATACAAACAGGTTCATGACCATAAAACAAATATCTTCAAGGAGGGCTTCCCCTAACCCATGTTGGTAAGTGCCCATCTCTAGAAGATTTAACTTTCTTCATCCATAAAACACAGATGCAGGATATAGGAGAGGGATACTCAACCACTCTTTGGACTTACTGGATCCCAGTGATGGATGGGCTAGCCTCAGATGGGCAAGCTAAGAGCCCAAGAGCTTATTGTATCCAAATCTCTATGCAAGTGCTCTTTAGCATCACCATGGAAACATCTCAACCATCAACTGACAAGATGGTAATAGAGAGATGGGATAGAATAAACTAAGACAGAGTTTCTACTGGAATCGAAGGATAGAAGAGGCAGTGGAAGGAGGCAGCAGGAGGAGGGGGTCAAAGAGAGGCAGACTCAATTATATTAAATTGTATTAAATTAATACAATTAAATTAAATTGTATTAAAATCTAATTTGAGTGTTACACATTTTGAATCTACCCGTGATGCCCTGTAAACTGAATTGATTTCTAAACTTTAGCCTCTTGACTTGCTCTAATACTCAGGCCTCAACTGGTACATGGGGCTCAGAGAGGTCTAACTGATTGGGTTCCTGCTGGCCCTACATCTCAGCTTGCTGGGCAGACCACCGTGATACTGCCAGAAAGGGAACAACTATCGCAGAGCAGCATACATCGCCCCCCACCCCGTGTTAGAATGGAGCCTATGAATCCCCATTTCACTTAAAGGCCGGTATGTTTTCCTCCTAGGACTACTCACTCCAAATGAGAGCATCTCATTTGCCCCTTGTTTGAGAATGAATTCTAACTAGTGCTAAAAATCTCCAGCATTGGCTCCCGCCAGGAGATAGAGATAACACCCCAATAGCTTAGTGGTCTCATAACCACCACCATCTTTGGTTATAAGACTATCTCCATGCCCAGATCTCGAGTTCCTGGGAAAGAGGTCCCCAATATTATTTATCTTTCATTCCTCATTAATTCCACATTGCATGTGTATAGTTATAGTGTATACATATTCAAAAACCTAAATGAAAGCATTTAAAAATTAAGACAGGTATGTGGTGTCTGGGTGACTCAGTCGCTTGGGCATCTGCCTTTGGTTCGGGTCATGGTTTTGGGGGTCCTGGTGTTGGACTCCCTGCTTGGAGAGGAGTCTGCTTTTTTCCTCTCCGTCAGCCCCTCCCCCAGCTCATTCTCCCTCTCTCCTCTCAGATAAATAGCATTAATTAAAAAAATTAAGACAGCTATTACAATATTTCTACCAGTCACTCTTCCTATGAGTAATGAATTTAAAACCCATCTTTGGTGCTGTATCTTAAACCGTGGGTCCTACGGAATGGTCAGTACATTCTAGGTGGACTAGGGGGCTCTGTTTGCATGGCCTCTGTCCCTGCTGTCATAGTCTCCTTTTCAATGTACCTATGTTCCTGGATTTTCCGAGATTCTCCTTGCACCTTTGAAGACTACTAGCTGGCTATTAGGCGGTTGCTTTTTTTTCTCATAAAGATGAAGAATAACCTTCTATAGAATCACTGTGACACCTTGTGGGCATGGCTAGGGATTACATCCCAGCCTTCAGTTCTAAATCCTAGCCCTGACTCTTCCTGCCTGAGGCAGGCCATTGCTCACTCTTCTCCACCAAAAACCTCACTGTCTCCTTCCACTTCTCTCCACATCATTCTAGGAAGAGCAAGCATTCTAGAATAGGAGTATGAGAAATTGATATTGTTAAAAACAAGACTACAAGCCCAAAATGAAGTCACTTATGCTAAGCTTCATGTCACCAAACCGAGACCTAATACTTAATGACAGTTTCATTCTCTCCCTGGAATGGAATCTTGAATCAGTCAATCAGGAATGACCTAGTGAAGTAATCTGTCTGACAGACCCACTTTTGCTAGAATAATCTTGTCCCTCCCCTTTATGCCTACAAAAGTCTTTCATTTTGTACAGCTCCTCAGAGCTCCTTTCTATATGCCCAATAGGATGTTGCTCAGCTGGGGAATCATCAAGTAAAGTCAATAAGATCTTTAAAGTTTATTCAGTTGAATTTTGTTTTTTAAGAGTATTCTTGATTCTGCATGACAAGGTGACTGTTAATTTGCTTCTGTCTTGAGTTGAGCTTTCAGAAAATTCTCTGCCCTGTAGACCTGCCCCAAATGGAACCAGCATGAAGAACACTGTCTTCCCACTGGAGTTGGAGCCCACTCTTTGCCAGCTCTCTCTCTACTCCTGTGGTGACTTTATTACACCAGGAGACAATGGGCTTTTATGGTTCTCCTTCAGCAGATACACTTTTCTCCCCTAGAGATAGATTTCCATGGAAACCAAACCCAGAAGGAACGAACATTCTGGAGAGGCAAGGTGTGGCAAAAACCACAAGAAAGGTGAGGGGAGAAGGCATTTATCTCAGGATTACATTGTAAATGTGTACAAAAATATAGTCAGGGGCAGCAGAAAAGCACGTTACATTTTAAAATGGTTTTCATTGTTTCTATATAATGGGAGTGGAAGACCCTAGAAAAATCAGAAGGCTGGACATGGAGCACCTCTTTTGTGCAAGGCATGATGCCAAGGTCTGGGAAGAGGCAGGTGTCAAATGTGATCCTGCCCTTTGGGAGTTTGTGGTTTCTATGCACGCAGATAATCACACCAAACAATAGCACATTAGAGTGCCAGAAGAAAGGGACCCACGTAAGAGGCAGGTATGACTCCTACTTTCAGCCAAGGTCAGTCTCTCAAAATAAGCAGTGAGAGGAACAACGCCATGCCAGGGTGAATCTAAGGGGTTCCGCAGCCTGGTTTCTCAACCCTGATCAAAGGAGGAGTTTTAAAATGTAGGGGAATGTAAGGCATGATTTTCCGGTACTGGTGATGGTCCAGGAGAAAGGCAGAGTTCAGTGACTTGTGGGAGAGGACAATGATTCACAATGTTGGCTACATATGTGAATCTCCCAGGGATTAAAAAAAAAATACTGATGCCAGGAGATTCTGTGGAAATTGGTTTGAGGAGGAGGCAAGAGCCAGTCCATTGGGATTTTAAAAATTTCCCCAAATGATCCTAACATACAGCCAAGCTTTAGACCCCCTAGAAGATTCTGTTCCTAACACTGTCTCCTCTAGATACTGCTGTGTGTGTGTGTGTGTGTGTGTGTGTGTGCACGCACGTGCACACACACACACACAGAGGCTTGGTCTTGCTCTTGTGATTTTCAGCTTTGCAGAAAATGGATTAAATATTAAATGGAATGGGACAGAGATTTCAGAATACCCAAAGTCAGCAGGCACACAATTACCTGCTTCCTATACTAATGAAGGGGGGAGTGGCCTGGAGGTGGACTGTTGCAAAGAAATAGAAGGACTCACAGTGAGTAGCTCCTCTAATATGTGCCTCTGACCTTTGCCATACTTTCCTTCAGCCAGCTGTGATCCTGATTCTGTGCCAGTGTTAGTGAAGTGATTGATGCGTCTGTGCCAAGGGTTGGGACGATGTTCCATGTTTTTCAGGGTCAGTTATGATACAGCACATGTCCCTGATGTGCCCTGTCCCTGTGGCTGTCTTCTCTGTGTGTGCTGTTTATACCCATGATTTTCCTTCCAAATCTCTTTAAAAAATGGAGATTGTGACAACAAGGAGAAGTAGTTTTATTTTCTGCTAATAGTCAACTATTGCCCAGACAGGAATATTGTATTTATTTCACATCTGCCACAATACATAACACAGTACTGGTTTCCCTTTATTTGAATGATAGTTTGTTATAACTGGCGAGAAATTACTTATTTGGTGTGACGTTAGGAATGTTAAGAAAATCCTGTTTTCCCCTTACAATCCAAATAACTGGTCTGGAAGAGCAGCCTGGTGGTAGGCAGAATGGAATGGACCAGAAAGTTGTTGCAATAAGACTGTAGTGGGCTGGGGGGGGGGGGGAAGGGGGGTGGGATGGCATTAATTAGGAGAACCTACACAGGGGAAGTAGCAGGAGAAATAGACAGATGTTGGTTGTTGGTTCCACAAGACATTCTGAAGGTAGACTTTATAGGATAGGGCACTTTTTTGAAAGGAAGGAGAAGGAAAAGCCTGGACGATCACAAGATCTCAAACTCGTGTGAAAGAAAGCATGGTGACCATGACTATAGATTCCAGGGAGGCAGGAGGAGATGACGGTTGGGAGCTGACTGATTTGGTTTCCTAGATATTGGCCTTGGAGGACCAGGGGGTCCTTGTGGGAATGTTCAACAAGCAGTTGGAGCTGAAGAGAATGTTTAGAACCAGAGACACAGATTTACTACCTTAAATTGATAGTAAAGTCGTGGGAGCACTAGAAATCGGCACAGCAGAACGCCAAAAAGGGGGAAAGAAAATAATGCCAGAACGTGATCCAATATTTATGGTATCTGCGTTCATCTTTTTTTTTAAATATTTTATTTATTTATTTGATAGACAGAGATCATAAGTAGGCAGAGAGGCAGGCAGAGAGAGACGGGGGAAGCAGCTCCCTGCTGAGCAGAGAACCCGATGCAGGGCTCGATCCCAGGACCCTGAGATCATGACTGAGCAGAAGGCAGAGGTTTTAACCCACTGAGCCACCCAGGTGCCCCCAACATTTATGGTATCTGAACAGGAAAATGTCCCAGTGAAGATTCAGGCACAGAGTGAGAATGGCAACCAGAGCATGACCTAAGTCAGGGGAAGAGAGCTTCTCAGGCTGTGGGTAGTCAATCCTGTAAGATGCCACTTTGAGTTCATATAGGATATGAGCACCCTTCAGGAGAACCACCCTTGTTTCACTTGGTCTCCACATGGCTCACACTTTCCTTCATTTCCTTTGGGTTCTAGACCACTTTTTTCTGGTTTTCATTTAGATCTTTGCTCACTCCTTTTCTATCCCCTGTCTTCCTTTCCTTCTTTCACTCTTGCCCTAAATATTGATTCTCTTGCCAGCTTTCCTTGGCCTATCCTCTTCTTTCTCAAGCCTCACATTCTCTTCTGTATGGCAGTAGCCATTGTAACCACCATCCAGGGCAAGGAATGGGACCTTGGCAGACCAGTCCCAAACCTCTCACTATAAGTAACCACTCTCTTACCTTTACCACTTACTTTTCTTTATAATTTTATCACCCACATACTATCACTTTACACTATATTTTGGTTCTGCCTGTTTGCTTTATTTCAAAATGGGCTGTCTTAATTCCTAGGTGTCTCCTTGGGTGACGTTTTGTTCTTCACTGGGAGGCATATAATGTCTAATGTCTGTGCTGTTAGCAGCTACTGGTAATCAATGCCTGGGTCCTTTGCTTCTTTAGATATTGCAAAATGATGACAGTCCTATTCATCATTTCTTCTTTATTTATTAGCTGGAATACTTTTCAAAAGAGGAACTTTCCCTCATTTACAATTTGATTACCCAGTGGAAGAGTTTTCAAAGGGAAGGCAAAATGATATCTTGAAATCTTCCTTTTATTTACTGGCTTTCAAAATAGCCAATTCCGTAGCATCCTCCAAAGGCAACTGATTAGGGAAAGAGCATTTTTGTAGGGGGTTGATGGTTACACTTTATAAACCCAGGGAACAAATAGTATTTGGTGATAATCACTGATGACAGTGATTATCTTTATCGATGGTCACATTGTTCTACCTTGGTCAGTAGGGTCTTTTCAAGTTGGTTCCTGCATTCTTTGACCACCCCTAATAGTCTTTGGTAACTCTTTTGCTGTTTGACATGATTTTCCAGGCCTGCCTTGTACATTTGCTGCACCATGCCTGAAATCAGCCCTTTCTCTCAGACCACAACCTGGAAACCATTGCTACTGGTTAGGTTATCATCTCAGGACTTTTCAATGGACAGAACTAGGGTATTTAAAAACACCTCATGAGTTTAGGATGTTACTTCTTTTTCAAATTCGACTGTCTAGGATGATTAATCTTTTCTATTTTACATTTATATCCATTTGTTCCCAAACTAATCATCCTGGTTCTCAAGGACACACTGATAATAGAATTAGATATCACAAAGTCATTAACTAGCTTTCCCCAAACATCTTCAGAATAACAATCCCAACACTTGACCAGTACAATTATTAAAGGCGATCAAAATTAAACATGTTTTTGACATAAGCTTTCCTCATTTTCCATAGTTGTACTATAATCTTCACTGTCAGAGCTCAAAGCTCTTTTATACTTTTGCTCTCATATCTTTCATTTAAATACATTGTACATTTAAACTGTACATTTAAGAGCGCCTGTCTGGTTCATTTGGTAGAGCATACAACTCTTGATCTTGGAGTTGTAAATTTGAGCCCCACGTTGGTTGGGTATTATGATTACTTAAAAATAAAATCTTCTTTAAATAAATAAACTGTACATTTAAATATATGTTTATTGTACATTTAAACATATATCCAGTACTCACTGTACATTTACATATATATTTAATGCTCAGTGTCAGCATTTAAGCTGATGTCTCTCAAAGACATTTTGGTTGATTAAAGCTCTTTCTCTAGTAAATTCTAAAGAAGGACTCTTGAGAACAATATTCTCTTAGTTCTCACATGCTGGTGACAATTTGTCTGCTGCCTTTATACTGGAAAATAAGTTTTGCTTGGATGTAAAGTCCTTGGTTCACGTTTCCTTCCTTTGGGTACCTTAAATATGTTATTCCATTTTCTTCCTGGAAAAAAAGCATTGCCATCCAAAAGTCTGGTAGTAAACACGTTTTCTTTCCCTTTTATGTAACTTATTTTTATCTGGATAACTAACATTGTTTCCCTTCTTCTTTAATGTCTAATAATTTTGCTAGAATATATCTTGATATTGATGAATTTGAGTCCGTTTTCCCAGGCATGTGAAGTGCCCTATCAATATGTAGGTAGATTAAAAGCTCTTTTTATTTCAGAAAAGTTTCCCTGATTTATAGTTTTTAGGATTCTGTTTTCTCGCCTTAATTTTCTTTTGCAGAGACTCCTATTATTCATTTATTGCATTTTCTTTGCCTGTTTTCTATATTAGTCACCTAATCCCATTTATCGTTCTCTTCATTTTTTATTTTAATTTTTAATGTTCTATTTCCCTATCTGTTGTGCTACTGTACTCTTGTGTTCCTTCTAATTTAGTTTCTACTTCCAAAATGATATTTCTCTATTTCTCATTCTTGGATAGTTTTATCCCTTTCTGAGATTGCTAATTCAGATATATATTTTCTTTTTGTACATTTTGCCATTTTTTATGTCTTTTTGCTCATTTTGAAATGTTCTGTTATATTGTTCTTCTGCTTTTCTTTCTGAGGATGTTATTCTGCTTCTTTATCTTTCTCACCTCAATCATTTTTATTGATTGTATTAATGCGAAATTAGTTTAACTGAACTTTTAGAGCAAGCTGTGTTCCAGAGAGCTCTCCTGACTTCAGAGACCTCCCTCTTCTATTGATTTACATTGTATTAAAAACTATGGAAATTTGCTTCCTTATATTTCCTGGTTCCGTTCCCCTCCCCCACACTTCTCCGCACTTTCTTCTTTCTCTGTGTTGGTTGTCCTTGCCTGCTCTATATGGATTCTGTTTTCAGTGTGGGACACTTGGAGGGGAGCTTGGCTATTTTGTTTTGTGGGGAATTCATAGACCATTTCAGCCCCTGTACACCTTCCTCAAGACCCCTCCAACTCATATGATATTGGGTTGTGCAAACCCCTTCCAGTTTCATCTGCCGTTCTCTACTTTGTTCTGCTGAGCTTTTCTAAGTGGCCACTGGTAGTAATTTTGGAGTTTCTGGGTCCAACAGATGCCCTGTTGCTTCACTCAGCTTTCTTTGGTACAGATGTTAATGCCACGTAGACCTTGTAGCTGCCAATGTTTGTTTGCACCTGCTTGAATTTTGAAATCTGTGGAACATCTAGTCCACCTAGTTATATTGTAGATATTGTCAATGGGCCTTTGTTTTTGCCATCCTCACTTTCTTTCGTTACTTTTATGGAGGAGTTTGAGGAAATTAAAAGTCTGCTACCACCACTGCTATCTTTCCCATCCTCATTTCTTAAATGATAATTTTCCTGAGACTTTTTCTATTTGGATTTATTACTTTGGATTTATTACTTACAGTTTTGGGTGAGTGTTTTTCTATGTCATTTGGAAATCTTTGAAAACATGACTTTTTTAAAAATGAGAGTGTGGTATTCCATTATATAGATGCACCACAAATTATTTATATTCTAGTTGGCATTTAAGTTTTTTTCAGCCATTCTGTTATAATAAACAGCACTGTGATAATGATGATTGTATAAAAGCAATTATTTTCCTTTAGGATTAGTTTCTAGGGGTGATATTATTGAACCAAGTGATACTATTTGTTTAGCTCTTTTGATACATGTCACTACATTTTTCTCTAAGAATTGCACACCAATTTACTATCCTTTCAGTGCATAAAATTCAAAATTTCTTCATGCTACTGTTAAAAAAAGCCTTTGCCAATCTGATAGACCACAAAGGCATTTCACTATTGTTTTAATTAGAATGTTTTAGATTGATAGGATGGCTCAATATGTTATCATATACATAATAGCCATATGTATTTCTTTTTTTATAACCTACCTGCATATGATTGTAATGGCTGGGAAAAGCCTATTCTGCCCAGGTGTCCACATGTTACAATGCTTGAAGGACTTTTTCAGTTGCAATCTCTATGTCATCATCAAAATGATTTGTTGAAACAATATGAATGAGTACATATACACACACACATATGTATGTGTATATGAGAGTACATATATACATGCCTACTTAGATGAGTGTGTATATATATGTATATATATACATACACACACACATCTCTAGTAGAATTTTAATATGAGTGTTTAACAATTCTTTTTCTATAACAATATTATTTAAAATATTGTTAAATAATCAATGGTTATCAATGGAGAACAGCAGGTCTCCTTCACACCTGCTGATAATAATAAAAGCCAACATTTATCCTACACTTGGTAAGCACTTTACACTCTCCTATTTAACCAGCTTCACGAAGTAGGCATTTGTTTTTGTGTTTTGCATGACTACGTGAGTCTTAGACATCCTAGGCGCATTAGCTGAGGTCACATAGCTATTGGGTTAGAAAATTGGAACTGAAGCTCATGTCAAAGCTGGTTTTAAGGTCCACCATCTGAACATGATGCTCTGGGACTTTTCCTCACTCAGTGGTTTGTAACCCTGCTGCACATTAAGATCACTGGGGAACTTTAAAAAGTACTGATGCCAAATCATATAATGCAGACAAATTGCTTCAGAATCTCTGGGGGTGGAGCCCAATCATTTGTATGTTATAAAGCCTTCCTAAGTAATTGTAATACGAAGCCAGGGTTGAGAGCCACTGCTAGTAATTATTAACCAGTGTGGCTAAGGGAATAGTCTTAATTTGTCAAGTTCGAATTCTCAATGTTCCATGCTATTCATATCCCATCTTTGTGTTGGAACAAATCCCTTTCTCTCAACTCAATTCAGTGTTCTTATTACTTCTCTCTCTCTCTCTCTTTCCCCCCCACTCGTTATCTCTCCATCTCTCTCTCTCTCTGTCACACACACACACACACACACACACACACACTCACGGAGGCACAGACATGCTCTAGTTCAGAATCTCTGTTCATACAAGTGGTAGAAAGGATGCTGGACCCAAATTGGGGTGTATTCTCAGGATACTAAGGTCAAACAGAGGTAGAACATTGCTTGTTAAAAGACTGCAATGGATTAAGCTAAGAAAAATTATTTGAAAGGCAAATCTTAGGAGAGGTTAAATCAAAAGTTTGGCAGAGAGTTTTCCGTCCAAAGAAGTAAGTCAGAAAGAGAGAATCTGGGGATGAGGCATCTGGGGAAGGAGATCAGATGGTCTGAAAGAGGGATTTTTATAGAGCATCAGTGATACTGGATATGAGAAAAGGGCAGCTATCAATGCAGGGGTCACAAAATGTTGGCTCATAGATGTGCTTTGTTAGCCTTTCATGGACTTTTCAAAAAAAAAAATGGACTCAAAGTTAAAACTAGGAGATTGCCCATACAAATTGAGATTCCAGCTTAAAAACACTCTGAAGACTTGGCAACATGAGGTCATTGTTCTCACAGGGCAGCAATCCACAGCTCTGGGAAATGGCTGCCCACCTTCAATGGAATAGGGAGTGTACTTACCCACAGCCCCTACAAGGCCCATGACACTTATGCAGGCAATGTGACTACCAGTACTGACATGTTAGATTTGTGACATTGGATTTAAAATTCCAAACCAGCCAGAACATGAAGTGGTCACTGAACGTTAACTTTCATTTGTTGATTTTTATGATAGCCTTCGCTTCCTTCCAAATATCTCTACAAGATATTATGGCTTCCTGTTTCATGGGTTAATGGGACTAGCTGCAGAGTGCTATGACTCCTTATCTCTTCTGATTCACTGAACTGCTGCGTTCTGCTGTGGTGTGTTCTCTCCTGCTTGTGATCTCCCTGTGTACCTGGCATTCAGTGTTCAGAGCCCCTTTCTGCCCAAGTCAGAGCAAGGGATGGATCCCCCATGCACTTCATTGTGGATCTTCCTGTGTAACTGTCCCCTGACTCCTGTAGCAACAGACAATGACTGAAGCATGCACAGGTCCCCAGGGCTATCCCAGCATCTGTTTGCCTTTTCATAATACTTTTCCTGTAAATTTTGATAGGTACATTCCCACAGAAAGTCAAATGAACTTTTAACTATTCCTTTCAAGAATAAGCTTTTTTCCCCCCTTCCTTTCCCTTCCCTCCCTTCCCCTACCTTTCTTTTCCTTTCCTTTTCTGAGTTGGCCTAACCTCTTTTCTGGAAGGTTTGTTCTGCATTTTTTTTTTTTTAAGGATATGATAATCAAGTTCTTTAAATCTGGCTTTCCAGCTTAGAGAAATGTCTGAATGTTCTGAACTTTGTACTCTTTCTGGCAGGGTCTTTTCTCCCTAAAGACATCAGTAATAGCAAAAGAAAAAAAAAATCAGATATTTTCATAAAGAGTGTTTCCTCTGGGGAGAGCAAGTGCCTTGGAGTCTCTGCTTATTGCAAAAATAAATAGGCAATCAAACAAACACACCAATAAAAACATAAATCCCAGTGAAACTTGTTGCCATTAATAGGTTGAAAAGGCTAAATTCTTACAACCATGTAGTTCAAGTTTTTTCTATTCATTCTATTATGAATTTTAAGTGTTGAGGAAAAAATAACCTAACTTGGATACAAAGTAAAAGGATGACCATGTGTCTTTGTTGTCATACTCAAGTATTGTTTAGGGGAGTTGTATCTTTGTTTTGCTTACTGTTTAGTATTGGTTAGGGCTCAAATTCTGTGAAATCAGATGTTAACCTATCGACTTAGAAGGTGGAAGTGATTAGAGATGCACATGATTTTTCTCCTTTAGAAAAGGTAGTGACAAACATTGTTTTATTTCCCTAGTAATCAGCTTTATATCTTACTTATTCTCGCAGAATTATTTCCTTCAACACTTGTATTTGCTTAGTATCTCCAATTCTCTTTGAACCAGCTTTATTTATCTTTCTGCTACTTCCTTCATTAATGAGTTAATTTTTGAAGCATGTTCATTTTCTACTTGTATGGGAGTCATGTTTCTTTTTTTTCTTTTTAGTTTTTTTTTTCTTTAACATGTAATGTATTATTAGCCCCAGGGTAGAGGTCTGTGAATCGCCAGGTTTACACACTTCACAGCACTCACCATAGCACATACCCTCCCCAATGTCCATAACCAACCACCCTCTCCATACACCCTCCCCTCAAGCAACCCTCAGTTTGTTTTGTGAGATTAAGAGTCATTTATGTTGTGTCTCCCTCCCAATCCCATCTTGTTTCATTTTTTCCTTCCCTACCCCTCAAACCTCCCACTCTGCCTCTCAACTTCCTCATATCAGGGAGATCATATAATAATTGTCTTTCTCTGATTGACTTATTTTGTCAGCATAATACCCTCTAGTTCCATCCACATCGTTGCAAATGGCAAGATTTAATTTCTTTTGATGGCTGCATAGTATTCCATTGTATATATATACCACTTCTTTATCCATTCATCTGTTGGTGGACATCTAGGTTCTTTCCATAGTTTGGCTATTGTGGACATTGCTGCTATAAACATTCAGGTGCACGTGCCTCTTCGGATCACTACATTTGTATCTTTAGGGTAAATACCCAGTAGTGCGATTGCTGAGTCATAGGGTAACTCTATTTTCAACTTTTTGAGGAACCTCCATGCTGTATTCCAGAGTGGCTGCACCAGCTTGCATTCCCACCAAAAGTGTAGGAGGGTTCCCCTTTCTTCTCATCCTCTCCAACATCTGTCATTTCCTGACTTGTTAATTTTAGCCATTCTGACTGGTGTCAGGTAGTAACTCATTGCGGTTTTGATTTGTATTTCCCTGATGCCAAGTGATGTGGAGCACTTTTTCATGTGTCTATTGGCCATCTGGATGTCATCTTTGCAGAAATGTCTGTTCATGTCTTCTTCCCATTTCTTGATTGGATTATTTGTTCTTTGGGTGATGAGTTTGATAAGTTCTTTATAGATTTTGGATACTAGCCCTTTATCGGATATATCATTTGCAAATATCTTCTCCCATTCTGTCAGTTGTCCTTTGGTTTTGTTGACTGTTTCCTTTGCTGTGCAAAAGATTTTGATCTTGATGAAGTCCCAATTGTTCATTTTTGCCCTTGCTTCCCTTGTCTTTGGTGACGTTCCTAGGAAGAAGTTGCTGTGGCTGAGGTCCAAGAGGTTGCTGTCTGTGTTCTCCTCAACGATTTTGATGGATTCCTTTCTCACATTGAGGTCTTTCATCCATTTTAAGTCTATTTTTGTGTGTAGTGTAAGGAAATGGTCCAGTTTCATCTTTCTGCATGTGGCTGTCCAATTTTCCCAGCACCATTTGTTGAAGAGACTGTCTTTTTTCCACTGGACATTCTTTCCTGCTTTGTCAAAGATTAGTTGACCATAGAGTCGAGAGTCTATTTCTGGGCTTTCTATTCTGTTCCACTGATCTATGTGTTTGTTTTTGTGCCACTACAATACTGTCTTGATGATGACAGCTTTTAATAGAGCTTGAAGTCTGGAATTGTGATGCCACCAACTTTGGCTTTCTTTTTCTACATTCCTCTGGCTATTCAGGGTCTTTTCTGGTTCCATATAAATTTTAGGATTATTTGTTCTATTTCTTTGAAAAAAATTGATGATATTTTGATAGGGATTGCACTAAATGTGTAGATTGCTTTAGGTAGTGTAGACATTTTCACAATATTTGTTCTTCTAATCCATGAGCAAGGAACGCTTTTCCATTTCTTTGTGTCTTCCTCAATTTCTTTCATGAGTACTTAATAGTTTTCTGAGTACAGATTCTTTGCCTCTTTGGTTAGGTTTATTCCTAGGTATCTTATGGTTTTGGGGTGCAATTGTAAATGGGATCGACTCCTTAATTTCTCTTTCTTTTGTCTTGGTGTTGGTGTATAGAAATGCAACTGATTTCTGTGCATTGATTTTATATCCTGACACTACTGAATTCTAGCACAATTGCAGAATTTAGATTAGATTACACTACAGGATCTACACAATTTACAGAATTCTACTGAATTCTGTACAAGTTCTAGCAGTTTTGGAGTGGAGTCTTTTGGGTTTTCCACATAAAGTATCATATCATCTGCAAAGAGTGAGAGTTTGACTTTTTCTTTGCTGATTTGGATGCCTTTAATTTCTTTTATTGTCTGATTGTTGAGGCTAGGACTTTTAGTACTCTGTTCAATAGCAGTGGTGATAGTGGACATCCCTGCCATGTTCCCGATCTTAGCGAAGAAGTTCTCAGTTTTTCCCCATTGAGAATGATATTTGCTGTGGGTTTTTCATAGATGGCTTTGATGATATTGAGGAATGTACCCTCTATCCCTACACTTTGAAGAGTTTTGATCGAGAAAGGATGCTGTACTTTGTCAAATGCTTTTTCAGCATCTATTGAGAGTAACATATGGTTCTTGTTCTTTCTTTTATTAATGTGTTGTATCACATTGATTGATTTGGGAAGTTGAACTAACCTTGCAGCCCAGGAATAAATCCCACTTGGTCATGGTGAATAATCCTTTTAATGTACTGTTGGATCCTATTGGCTAATATGTTGGTGAGAATTTTCACATCTGTGTTCATCAAGGATATTGTTCTGTAATTCTCTTTTTTAACAGGGTCTTTGTCTGGTTTTGGGATCAAGGTAATGCTGGCCTCATAAAATGAGTTTGGAAGTTTTCCTTCTATTTCTCTTTTTTGGAAAGTTTCAAGAGAATAGGTATTAATTCTTCTTTAAATGTTTGGTAGAAATCCCCTGGGAAGCCACCTGGCCCTGGGTTCTTGTTTGTTGGGAGATTTTTTTTAAAGATTTATTTATTTATTTGACAGAGATCGCAAGTAGGCAGAGAGGCAAGCAGAGAAAGAGAAGAGGAAGCACGCTCCCTGTCAAGCAGAGAGCCTGATGTGGGACTCGATCCCAGGACTCTGAGATCATGACCTGGGTCAAAGGCAGAGGCTTAACCCACTGAGCCACCCAGGCACCCTGTTGGGAGATTTTTGATGCCTGCTTCAATCTCCTTACTGGTTATGGGTCTGTTCAGGTTTTCTATTTCTTCCTGGTTCAGTTGTGGTGGTTTATATGTCTGTAGGAATGAATTCATTTCTTGCAGATTGTCAAATTTGCTGGCATAGAGTTGCTCATAATATGTTCTTATATTTGTTTGTAGTTCTTTGGTGTTGGTTGTGCTGTCCTCTATCATTCATGATTTTATTTATTTGGGCCCTCTCTCTTTTCTTTTTTATAAGTCTGGCCAGGGTTTATCAATCTTATTAATTCTTTCAAAGAATGAGTTCCTAGTTTCATTGATTTGCTCTACTGTTCTTTTGGTTTCTATTTCATTGATTTCTACTCTGATCTTGATTATTTCTCTTCTCCTGCTGGGTTCAGGCTTTCTTTGCTTTTCTTTCTCCAGCTCCTTTAGGTGTAGGGTTAGGTTGTGTACTTGAGACCTTTCTTGTTTCTTGAGAAAGGCTTGTATGGCTATATACTTTCCTCTCAGGATCACCTTTGCTGTGTCTCACAGATTTTGAACCGTTGTGTTTTCATTATAATTTGTTTCCATGAATTTTTTCAATTCTTTTTTAATTTCCTTGTTGACCCATTCATTCTTTAGGAAGATGCTCTTTAGCCTCCATGTATTTGAGTTCTTCCCAACTTTTCTCTTGTGATTGAGTTCTAGCTTCAGAGCACTGTGGTCTGAAAATATGCAGGGATTGATCCCAATCTTTTGGTACTGGCTGAGACCTGATTTGTGACCCAGGATGTGATCTATTCTGGAGAATGTTCCATGTGCACTAGAGAAGAATGTGTATTCTGTTGCTTTGGGATGGAATGTTCTGAATATATCTGTGATGTCCATCTGGTTCAGTGTGTCATTTAAGGCATTTATTTCCTTGTTGATCTTTTGCTTGGATGATCTTTTCATTTCAGTGAGGGGGGGTGTTAAAGTCCCCTACTATTATTGTATTCTTGTCAGTGTATTTCTTTGTTTTTCTTATTAATTGGTTTATGTAGTTGGCTGCTCCCATGTTAGAGGCATAGATATTTAAAATTGTTAGATCATCTTGTTGGACACACCCTTTAAGTATGATACAATGTCCTTCCTCATCTCTAATTATAGTCTTTGGCTTAAAATCTAATTGATCTGATATAAGGATTGCCACCCCAGCTTTCTTTTGATGTCCATTAGCATGGTAAATTGTTTTTCACCCCCTCACTTTAAATCTGGAGTTGTCTTTGGGTCTAAAATGAGTTTCTTGTAGACAGCATATTGATGGGTTTTGTTTTTTCATCCATTCTGATACCCTTTGTCTTTTGATTGGGGCATTTAGCCCATTTACATTCAGGGCAACTATTGAAAGATATGAATTTAGTGCCATTGTATTGCCTGTAAGGTGACTGTTACTGTATATTGTCTCTGTTCCTTTCTGGTGTACTACTTTTAGGCTCTCTCTTTGCTTAGAGAGATATTTCCTGCAGAGCTGGTTTGGTGTTCACAAACTCTTTTAGTTTTTGTTTGTCCTGGAAGTTTTTTTTATCTCTCTTTCTATTTTCAATGATAGCTTAGCTGGATATAGTATTCTTGGCTGCATGTTTTTCTCGTTTAGTGCTCTGAATATATCATGCCAGTTCTTTCTGGCCTGCCAGGTCTCTGTGGATAAGTCTGCTGCCAATCTAATATTTCTACCATTGTATGTTACAGACTTCTTGTCTCAGGCTGCTTTCAGGATTTTCTCTTTGTCACTAAAACTAGTAAGTTTTACTGTTAGATGATGGGGTCTGGATGTATTCTTATTGATTTTGAGGGGGGTTCTCTGTGACTCTTGGATTTTGATATTTGTTCCCTTTGTCATATTAGGAAAATTCTCTATTATAATTTGCTCCAATATACATTATTCCCCCTCTCTCATTCTTCTTCTTCTGGAATCCCAATTATTCTAATAATGTTTCATCTTATGGTATCACCTATCTCTCGAATTCTCCCCTTGTGGTCCAGTAGTTTTTTGTCTCTTTTTTGCTCAACTTCTTTATTCTCTGTCATTTGATCTTCTATATCACTAATTCTCTCTTCTGCCTCATTTATCCTAGCAGTAAGAGCCTCCATTCTTGATTACACCTCATTAATTGCTTTTTTGATTTCAGTTTGGTTAGATTTTAGTTATTTTATTTCTCCAGAAAGGGATTTTATTTCTCCAGACAGGGTTTCTCTGATATCTTCCATGCCTTTTTCAAGCCCAGCTAGCACCTTGAGAATTGTCATTCTGAACTCTAGATCTGACATTTTACCAATGTTTGTATTGATTAAGTCCCTAGCCATTGGTACTGCCTCTTGTTCTTTTTTTTTGTGGTGAGTTTTTCCACCTTGTCATTTTATCCAGACAAGAATATATGAATGAGAGAATAAAATACAAAAAGGGTGGCAAAGACCCCAGAATAATGTTTGCTAATCAAATCAGAAGAGACCCCAAACCAGTAGGAGAAATATATATTAGATTGGTGAGTAGAACAGAACCACCCACTTGATTTTGGTCTCTTAGAAGAAACTACCTTTCAAAATTTTAAAGAAAGAAAAATATATATGTTTTATATGTGTTTTTATGTTATATGTTGTATATATGTTATATGTTATATCTATGCTATATATATGTATGTGTGTGTGTATACATATATATATACACAAAAATAAGGTTAAATACAATGAAGGATAAAATATGGTTATAATAATGAAGGTTTAAAAAGATTTTTTTAAAAGAAAAGTATTGTTAAGATAAACTAGTTTAAAAACATTAAAAGAGGAAAGATGAAAAGTTAAAAAAATTAGAATAAAAAAGTTAAAAACATTTAATTTAACTTTGCAAGACTAAAGGATCATGGGAAGGAAGAAATGAATTCCATGCATTGCTTTCCCCTAGCTCTGGATTTCCTGCTATTCTTGATCAGTGAGCTTGGTCTTGGCTGGATGTTCTTGATGACCTTCTGGGAGAGGGGCCTGTTGTAGTGATTCTCAAATATCTTTGCCCTAGGCGGAATTGCACCACCCTTGCCAGGGGTGAGGCTAAGAAATCTGCTCGAGTTCGCTCTTGGGAGTTTTTGTTCCCTAAATGCTTTCCGTAGAGTTCTGGAGGACGGGAATGAAAATGGTGGCCTCCCAATCTCCAGCCTGGAGGAGCTGAGAGCTCAGGGCCCCACTCCTCAGTGTACCCTCAGAGAAAAGGGATCAATCAGTCCCATCTCCCTGGTCTCCAGCCATGCTCTGGGCTCACCCAGCCTATGACAGATCATTTCTGTCTCTGGCGCACAGCCTCATTTGGAGTCTCCAAATCCAGCAGATTCCTGCCTTCAGAGGAGGAAAGTGAGTCTCCCTGGATCTGCCACTTGTGGGGTCCCTGCTTAAATAGCAGTGGCCCAACTGTGCCATGGATCACAGTTTAAGGTCACCCCAAGCTGAGAGCTCACTCCTCAGTTCTCTCTCTGTAGTTGGCTTCCCTGCTCTGATACCTGGCAACTCTGCATACTCAGACACCCCTGATCTTTCTGTGACCCTGTGTGTCCTGAGACCACACTGTCCTGGTAGGGCTCCACCCCCACTTAACCTCTGGAGCAATGTCGTCAGTGGAGCAGACTTCTAAAAGTTCTGATTTTGTGCTCCACTGCTCCACTGCTTGCTGGGATCCAGCCCCTCCCCCTGTGGTCTATCTTCCCGTGGCTTTGGATTCACTTCTCTGCACTTTTCAGAAAGTTTCTGAAAGTCCTACCTCTCAGAAAGTTGTCGTTCCTAGAATTGTTTCTAGAATTGCTGCTCTTCTTTTTGATCTCCTAGAATTGCTGCTCTTCTTCTCTTTGATCTCCTGTTGAGTTTGTAGGTGTTCAGAATGGTGTGATAACTATCTAGCTGGACTACTGTGACCTGATGTCATTTCAGTCCGCTACTCCTCTGCTATCTTGCCCTTCCTCCCATTTCTAGGTTTTAATCATGTTTCTTAACTTTTTTAAAAAATGATACATTGACACTAGCCTTATCACAGAAAAAAATATTAGAGGGCCCCAACCTCCTTTTCACATATGGAACTTCTTTCCCTCATTGCTTTGGGCTGCATCAGGCAAAACTTTGGATGTGCTTGTGTAGTTAATGTAGAAAATGAACACTTTGTTGAGGGAGAGAGATCTAAACAATTAGCTTCATCTGAGGGGAAGAAAAACCAGATGAGCTTACCCACTAATAATGCAAATGCCATTTAATGATGGCTCTGATGGCTCACAAACATGACCTCCATTACTGCCATGGGGAACACAGGTTCACATCTGCTGGGGGAAGTGGGATATTTGCTGCATTTCTCTATTGGCACAGGAGTCTTTCTGAGCTTCTCTTTATTCACTCTATTGCACTTTCGCACACCATTGGATCTGAGAGGAGGAGGCTCAGAAGACCATCTGGCCATGCCACTAGAGAATATTAGCAAGGCTCTCTAATAAATACATTTCTGAAATATTGGGGATAAATTCAATGTAACTAAAAATTTATTTCAAATGACCTGGTATGTTTGCTTTATTGCAGAGAGAATGAATCATTTAATAATTGTAAATAAATCACTATATAACTCTACTTTAAAATGGTGTTAGGTCCTCTTTAAATAGCATTAAATATATTACTTAAGAAAAAATATATTGTCTCTTCCAAATATGGAGATAGGTTTGGAAAGTAAAACAGTATTGAATTACCTATGACATAATATAATAAAAAAATGAAAATGTTTTGCAAACCAGGTCACGTTATATCTTCACACGAATGTTATTTCTTATCAATATAGTAATAAAGTATATAACCTGAATGTCCTCAATTCTACAAATAACTAAGGGAGCCACCATTTTTTGAATATCTAAATAAAATAACCTGAGTCCATATCCCTTATCTGGCACTAATAAACCCAGATATTTCTGAGAATTCCTGGAAAGTGTGGGTCAACTGCAAACCCCAGTTATTGGCTTCTTCTAGAATGCTTGTGGCTCTTGGGTTGGTTTTCTTCCTGGTCTCCTCCTCATACCTCTTTGTTGCCTTCTGTCTTTCTGTGGTCCAACTGACTCACCAACATGGTCACAGCCCCTCCTTTATTTCCCAAGAAAATACTAAAATAAATCTGACTAAAGGTTTGCTGAAGCCATTGGAGGAGAATGGAGAGGAATTAAGATACAAAATTGGAAACAACCTGAAATACTTTCTCTTTAGGTGCTGTGTCTCACCATATTTATGGAGTCTACTTTCCCTACCCAGGGTCATTTCTACCATCTTTTTTGGTCCCTTTTCCAGAGAGAACTGAAAATCATTTAAAATTAGATAATACTTCGCCTCACAGAAACTAGCCTTTTATATTACTAAAAACAGAACTTTAATTCACTTTTTTTTCTTTTATTTATTTATTTTTAATTTTTTAATTTTTTTATTTTTCAGCATAACAGTATTCATTATTTTTCCACCACACCCAGTGTTCCATGCAATCCATGCCCTCTCCAATACCCACCACCTGGATCCCCCAACCTCCCACCCCCCGCCCCTTCAAAACCCTGAGATTGTTTTTCAGAGTCCATAGTCTCTCATGGTTCACCTCCCCTTCCAATTTCCCTCAGCTCCCTTCTTTAATTCACTTTTATTGCATCTTTCCATTGTAGCCAATACCTTGGGTCTTACCTTTCCTAAGCAACAGCCCTCTAAAGATTTATTCCCCTAAACAAAAGTCTGCTCTCCCTTTGGGAGCACCCTTCACCCTTCTCCAAGGAATGTGGAAGTTCTTCTAGCCAATTTTTTCTCCCATCTGTACTAAGAAGGTCATCTGAATGCAGAAAATACATTCCCAAGGGTAAGAAGACTTCAAGACAAGTTTTGGAATATTGATGGCACTTCCTAGATAATTTGATTTTTCTGTATTAATCATGTATTTAATAAGTTTGCTGAATTCAGCCATTATTCTAAGTTTGTAGATTGTTTTGAGTATTTTATTTATATAAACATTATTTTTAAATGAGAGTTTTACATTTTTTAATGGAAACTTTATACCTTTAATTTATTTTTCTGGCCACATTACAGAGACTAACCACTAATGGAAAATTGACAGAAGTGACAATTGTAGACATCCTTGTCTGGTTCAGCCTGAAAGTTAGGGGGAAGTGTTTGATATTCTGACTTTATGTATATTGTTAGTGGGAGGCTTTTGGATTGTCCCTTTATTATATTAAGGAAGCATCCTTCTAGTTCTAGTCCACTGAGGGTTTTTTAAAATTATGAATCACTATGGAATTTTATTAAATACTTTTTCTGAATCTACAGAGTTAATTATATATTTATCCTTTATTCTGTTAATGTGGTGAATTGCATAGGTTGGTTTTGAATGCATCAATCTTGGATTCCTGGGATAAACCACACTTACTGGATTTGATTTATTTTTGTTTTGTTTTGAATTTTTTGTCTTAGTCTGACAGAAACAAATCACCATATAATTTTACTTCCTTGTAGTATCTTTGACAGATTATGGTCCTAGGGCCTCATAAAAAAGTTGGAAATTGTTGCTTCACCCCCTGGTTCTCTATAGGGTTTTTGTAAGAGGGGTATGATTTCTTCCTTAAATGTGTGGAAGAATTTACCAGTGATGCCACCTGGGACTAGAGTTTTCTTTGTGGAAGCTTTTAAACTATGGATTCAATTACTTTGACAAATACAGGACTTCAATTTGCTGTTGTGTGTGTGTGTGTGTGAGAGAGAGAGAGAGAGAGAGAGAGAGAGAGACTGTTTCGGTAAGTTGTGCTTTTCAAGGAATCTGTCCATTTCATCTAAGTGGTCAAATGTTTTGAAATAAAATTATTCATAATATCCTTTTATTACCTTTTTAGTATATATCAAATCTTGATATTCACAGTTTATCTTTTCTTTCTGTCTTTTTCTCTCTTTTTTCTTGATAAGTTTTGCTAGGGGGCATCAATTTTATTAAGTCTTTCTGAAGAACTTAATTTTGACTCTTGGATTTTCTCTCTTGTTCATGTGTTTTCTATTTCATGGTCTCCTGCTCTTATCTTTATTATTTCCTCCCTTTATTTTATTTGTGTTTATTTTCCAGTGTTCTTCTAGTACCTTATATGGATACTTGGATTATTGATTTTTCAACCTTTCTTCTTTTCTAGTATAAGCTGTGGCAGACATGGAGATTGCCAATTGGGTAACCCTTCATAAAGAACCTACCCAATTGCTCTCAGTATGGTCATCTGCCAGCTGCCAGCTGTTAGCTCCCTCAGGGTCTACTCTGGTCTTTAAGCCAATGTCATACCATTCTTGGAGAAACTTTCCATCCAATGTCTTAGCAAATCAATGGTAACTGACTGCATGCTTTTCTTAGGGTAACTCCCAACCAGAGACTGAAATAGATGGTGGGAAAAGGGCTCTTCTAAAGGGTAGTCTTTGCTCTGATACTCCTTTTGGAGCACAGAGGCTTGGGGTCAAATGGCCATTGTGATGTGATACAGGATAAATTCCTAAGGAACTTATGGAGATGTTAATAAAACATGGCATTCTTAGGGACAAAATAGCCAGTAACCAACAAGGGTATATATAGTATGATCTCTTGTCATCTTCGGTTATTTTCTAATGACCTTAAAAAAAACTTGATTTCTAGTTTAACTCCATATTTTGTGTGGTTTCAATCCTTTGAATGTTGTTGAGACTTGCTTTATGGCCTAGAATGCAGTCCATCCAGATCAGTGTTCTGTGCACTCTTAAAAAGAATCCACAGTTTATAGTTAGATTTTGTGTACACAAGTCAATGTGATCAACTTGGTTAATCACAGTGTTTAAATTTACTATATTCTTGCTGATATTTTTACTTGTTTGGTCTATCAGGCACTGAGAGTGTTAAAACCCTAATCATTCTACCTAAACACCTGCATATTGATGTTTATAGCAGCTTTATTAAAAATTTCCGAAACTTTGAAGCAATCAAGATGTCCTTCAGTAGGTGAATGAATAAATGAATTGTGGTACCTCTAGATAATGGAATATTATTCAGTGCTAAAAAGAAACGAGCTATTGAGCTATAAAAAGACATGAAGGAAACTTAAATATATATTACTAAGTGAAAGAAGCCAATCTGAAAAGGGTATATACTGTATAAATCCAAACATATGACATTTGGGGAAAGGCAAAATAATGAAGACAGTAAAAAACCATGGAGCAGTGGTTTC
This sequence comes from Lontra canadensis, assembly GCF_010015895.1. Taxonomy (NCBI): domain Eukaryota; kingdom Metazoa; phylum Chordata; class Mammalia; order Carnivora; family Mustelidae; genus Lontra; species Lontra canadensis. The sequence goes on from NW_022631015.1 coordinate 4,231,689, forward strand.
TAGGAGTTAGAGAGGAGAGAGGGATGAATGGGCAGAGCACAGAGGATTTTAGGGACAGTGAAACTATACTGTATGACACTATAATGGTGGATACACGCCATTATACATTTGTCCATACCTGCAGAACCAAGAGTGAATCCTTGGTTAGGTTAATTATGGATTTGGGGAGATAATGATGCATTAATTAATTAAGGTTTATTGATTGTGACAAATGTATCACTCTGGGGGGATGTGTTATGAATGTGTGGTTAAGGGGGTTTATTGGAAATCTCTGTATCTTCCCTTCAATTTTGTTATGAAAATAAAATTGCTCTAAGAAATAACGTATATTTAAAAAAGTCAAGAGAGGGAGAGTTGACTGGGAAGGGCTTTTAGAGGAGCTTCTGTGTTGCAAATAATGTTCTTTTTTTGAACTGGGTGTGTTTATTGTGTGTTAAATCCATTAAATTGTGTACTCATGAAAGCAATTCTCAATTATGACTGGAAAAGAAAATCTATTTCTCTTTTTAGCTCTGTTATTTGCTTCTTATATTTTGAAACTAACTGTTAGATGCATATCAGTTTGTGATTTCTATGTTGTTCTATTGGATTTACCCTTTTACCATTATGAAGTGTCCCTCTTTATCTAGTAATATTTGTTGCCCTAAATACTACTTTTTCTAATATTAACATGACCTCTCCAGCTATGGTTAATGTTTCCTTGGAATATATTTTTTATCCTTTTATTTCCAACTTTGTAAAGAGCATGTAATTGCATCTTGTTTGTGTAATTCATTTACAGTTTAAGTACACTGTGGTCATTAAATTTGGGCTGTATGATATACCAGTTCTTTAAAATCCATTGAAGTCCAACATGTGATAAATTTTCGTAGGCGCTTAATGTGTGTTTGAATGTTACATGCTATCCATTTAAAACAATGGATATTATTTAGTGTGCTGTTCTAATATTCTATATCTTTTCTGATTTTGTTTGTTTCCTTAATTTACCAAGTACTGACTAAAAAGTAAAATTTCCTACTATAAACATGGACTTGTCAGTTTCTCTTTGTAGATCTGTCAATTTCTACTTCATATACTTTAAGGCTGGCTGTGTTAGTAACCGCATACAAATTTAGAATTGTGGTTAACTGAGACTTTTTATCATTTTTAAGTGACACTCTTTATTGTTAGTGATGTCTTTTGCCTTAAAGTCTATATTTTGTGATATTGATATAACTACTCAGATTTTTTGTTAGTGTTTATTTGATTTATTGGTTTTTGTATTTGACTTTCAAGTATTTGCATTTTTACATCATTTACCTTTCTTTCAATAATGTAGTGACCTTGAAATGCATTCACCCTAATCACCTCCATTCCAACTTATACACTACAGTTTTCCAGCATTTTACTTGTAGCTTATTTTCCAACTTTTTATAATTATTGCTTGACAAAGTCAATGTTTGAATTTACCTACATGCTCACCAGAAACTTTGCTCACCCTTCCTTTCTGGATCTCATACCTTCTATCTGTGATCACCCTTATTCTACCTGAAGTACAACCTTTAGAATTTAATTTACAGAGAATTTGGAACAAACCTTTAATTTTTGTTTGTTACAATAGTTTGTTCTCCCTCTTTGAAAGTTAATATTCTGGTTATAGAATTCTATACTGACAATTATTTTTTCTTTCAGCTTATTGAAGACATTCCATTATCTTATTTCCATTGTTGCTATGAGAGGTTAGCAGTCAGTCTAATTGTTATTTCTTTGTTGATGATGTCCTTGACTTCCTGGTAAGATCTCTTTCTATCAGTGCTCTGAAATTGCACTATCATAAGTCAGATATTGATTAGGGGTATATTTTTTGGGCTTCTACCTGTACATTAGTGTATTTCAATAATTCTGGAAAAGTCTCAGGTTTTGTCTGTAGAACATTTTCTATTCCCCTATTGTCTTATTCTTAAACTCTGAATAGATAGGAGATAAGACCTTTAATTGTTTTTATGTTCATTAACCTCTGTCCCAAGATACAGATTTTAGGTATCTCGATAACACCTTGCTTTCTTGTCAAATCTTTGATGCCTATAAAAATATTTTTTAGAACTAAATCAGACAATGCTATAATTTTTGCTTCAATCATCAGACATAATTTAGAAAACTCAAGAGGAAGAGAGCCTCTTGTATTTATCCATATTTTGGCCTATTATCATCTTTTTTGCATCCTGGTATTCCAAGTTTCCTTCTTTTTTTTTTTTTTCTAGGATTTATTTATTTGACAGACAGAGGTCACAAGTAGGCAGAGAGGCTGGCAGAGAGAGGGAGGAGGAAGCAGGCTCCCTGCCGAGCAGAGGGCCCGATGTGGGGCTCCATCCCAGGACCCTGGGATCATGACCTGAGCTGAAGGCAGAGGCTTTAACCCACTGAGCCACCGTGCCGCTCAAGTTTCCTTCTTTTATAATTTCCTTTCTGTTTACAAAACTTCTTTTAGCCATTCTTTAGGGTAGGTGTGCTGGTGACAAATTTGCTTTGTTTCCCTTCTGAGGATGTCTTGATTTTCCCTTTATTCTTAAAGGACATTTTCCCTAGGCATAGGATTCTGAGTTCACAGGTTTTATTTTTTCTTTCAGATCCTGAAAAATATTTTGGCCAAATCCTTCTGGGTTCTATATTTTCTTTATGCCCTCAACTTCTACAGCCATATTTCTAGTCCCAGCCTTTCCCCTGAGCTTTGGTCTCTTATTTCCTGCTGTCACTGGACATTCTCACTTGAATGCTCCACAAATATCTTAAACATACATTCTTATTATTGCACCTCATCTATACCCTCAAAACTGTTTCTCTTCTCTTGGGAAAAATACTTTTGTGGGGAAGATTTATCTTTCTAACAAATTCCATGTTGTTGGCAAGAGATTATCCCCATGTTTTTTAAGCCAGAATTTTTACTCTTTTTTCATTGGGAGGATTTGTCCATAAAATTAACTTATTCTTTAAGAGCATTAGAGTGTGCCTTATTTTCTTGTGTTTTGTTATTTTTTACCATGCACTGTTCATTTTTACTAGAAATTTATCTTTGGAGATTCTTTGAGGCCTGGGTTGAAGTTGAAGACTTACATTTTTTTCCCAGTCAGTCATCTTGGAGCATTACCAACCATTAAGCACCTCAAGTTAACTCTTCCCTTTGAGGTTTTTCAGACTACATAGGTAATAGGAACACAAATCCATGTGAAGTTCAATTTGTGGTTATGCATTCCCAAGGGATTCCTTTACTTTTGTTCCTTCTAACTCTAGGACTGAGAGTCAGTTTCCCTGCTGTGCCCTTCTGCACAGTGGGACTTCATTGTGAATCCAAGCTTTTTTATAAGAATCTCAATTTCAGTTCCTGTCTGGGGTGTGCTCCAGACTTCATTTTCTGTCCCCTGTACTGGTGCAATCATTAAACTTCAAGCTCAAGGATTTTAGGTTTTGCCAAAATTTCCAGGAAGGATGCTGCCTTTGGCAGTTCGAGTTCCTAGTTTCACTTTACTTTGGAGATTGGCATGTACTTTACACAAGCTTAATGTTCAAAAAAGACTTTGAAAGATTTCTCATCCAGTATACAAGTTATTTTATTTGGGTGAGTTATTCAGGGTATCCAATCTGCCATACTGCTGGAAAAAGAGTTTTCTCATAATATATGATTTTCTGTTACAAACTCTTATCATTTTCGCATATATCTCTTAGCTGAATATGTCGCAGCCACAAATATTTAGTGATTAAACTCTTTTTGGTCATTACTAGGGGACTTTTTTCTGAATAGTTTAAAATTTCTACTTTCAATTTACTGTCAGCTTTCTTTCTTCCTCTTAACCCTATAATATAAAACCCACAATTGAAAAATGACCCTCTAAAAAGCTGTGCAGTCAGCCTGATATGATTAGATGTCATGACAGTGATGTAGCTTAATTTTTTTTTTTCTGCATAATCATCTTGAGTTCTTTGCTTCTGGGTTGAGAACTTGGAGGTCAGAGGTGATTTATTTTCTTATTTACACATAAAGTGAAGGAGAAAACCGTTCTACACTTAGCTGGAAATATTCATGAGAAATATAGTCTCTCAAAAATCAAGTGGGGGTGTGGGGATTAGAAATGAGTGTGGAATGGCTTTAGAAAGGTTATTTTAGCCAATTTAACAGAATTCAAGGAAATATGTTCAAGTGGAAGAAGGTTGCCTTTCTTCAGACCTACTGAGCATTATTCTGGGAAGGTTCAGGAAGATATACATATACTCAAATACACACATGTACACACACACTTGCATACTTACACAGACATACACAATACAAACATGCACATGTAATTTCGTAGTTATATAAAGGGGGGAATTCTGACAAGTGAATCTCTGGATTTCATTTTTTACTTTATCATTTTGTCCTAATTCTCAAAGTAACATGTGTTTATTAGAAAAGCACTCAAAAGTCCAGAAAAATAATCCATAATGCTATTTCTTCGTAAAAACAAGGGCAGCATTTTGGTGCATTTCTTTTTCTGCATTTATTAACTATAAATCAGCTTGTATATGCAATTATACTTGATTCTGCTTTTCTCTTCCACTGAACAATTTAAAGTAGGTACATCCCACGTTTCTAAATAGTGTTTTCATCATAGTAAAATATACTTTCATGTGGGTTCACAATTTCCTCTCATTAGACATTGAAGTTGTTACAATTTCTTCAGTAATTAAGTGAGTCTCTATTGGTACATCTCCCTGTGTCCTCTGTCTTGGTCCTAGAAAAATAATTAAGGGTTGCTCTCAGTTTCAAGTGTCAGTGAAATCCCTGAGAGGTTCAAGTTCAGCTGTTGGTCTATTATTACCCCAACATTCTCCATGGGGGTTTCCCACTTTTATCCCTTACCCTCATTCTGGCCACAGTAAGCTTTTCAAAGTATTTCTCTCAACCACATGTGGTATGTGTTCCCCTTGAGGGAGTTTTGTAAATTAAAAAAAAATTCTCCATCTCATTATATTTCAAGTGCTATTTTAGCCCCCTGTTGAATAATGTGATACATTAGTGCATGGGCACCATTTGATGACTTGTGAAAGTCCTAAATTATTCTAGATCTACCCTGTAGATGAGCATTTGAAATATGGCTAGTTAAAACTGAGCTATTCTGTAAGTAGAAAATACACAATGAATTTCAAAGGAAAAAAAGAACACAAATTATTTTATTGATAATACTATTAATGTCGATTGCATGTTAAAATGATAATATTTCAGATATGTTGAATTTAATGAAATATTTTATTAAAATTAATTTACTTATTTTTATGCATTTTTAATGTAGCTACTAGAAAATTTAAAATGACATATGTGGCTTGTGTTTGTGGCTGGTATTGTATTTCTGTTTGAAAGGCCAATTTAGAGCCAGGAGTTGGAGCCTGGGGCACCATACTAACATTCCCTGTCTGGAAAGTACCTCATCCCCCTGCTCTCTGCTCAAGTCCCCAGAATCCTGGGTAAGGGGAAAAAGAGTTAGTGGACCTCTTCCTGACTCACTCTCTCACAACATCCAACCTCACCACAAACCATGTAGAAACAGAGGGTTAGGTATTTGGTTATGCTATTTTATTAATTGTAAGGCTCATTCTGCATTAAGTTGGTTGAATGACAGATACTCCCAAGTGGAAGAGATGTAGCAGTAAAGTGCTCACCAAATGCTCTGTGTCTTTGGGCTCTGGCTGCAGCTTTGAGCCATTTTCTTCTTCACCACCTGACTTCAATCACTCCTTTTGCAAAAGCCACAAAGCTCCCTTGTGCCTGCTTTCAGGGATTCAGAGCTGGGACTCCACACATTTTTTTGCCATTTCAGCTGCCAGGCAGATAAAAAATGGTGCATAGCAGACAGAGCTCCCTGCTCTGAGCAGCTTAAAGGAGGAGGCTGAAGCTGGCACATTTGGATTCAGGAGAAGCCTGAGATAACTGAGCCAGTTCCTTTAGATCCAGCAGTTTCCTAGGCCTGCCAAGACACTTCAGCCTCCCAGACAGCTCAAGGACTTAGACAGGAAAAGTTGAATTAATGAGTGATGGTTGACACACAGTTCCAAACCTTACAGCAGCAATGTGTCTGTGCTCAGGCCTGCATCGGGTGATGGCCCAGTGATAGCACAGAACTCTTTGACTGGAAGCCATCCCTGGCTGTGGCTTCGTGTGGCTCCTGGTTTCTGCACTGTTAGGGCTGTGACTTCAAGCACAGCTGAGGTTACTAGTTATCCTAACTCATTTATAAAGCTGGTCAAGCTCCCATCCAACCAAATGTCCTTCCTCCTTTCAATTATTTTTATCCGGGACCTCAGTTTGCACACAGAGTCATATTTCTTGCCGTGTTTGTTTAGTTTCTTTTTCCTCTGGCCTCTTTGCTTCAGGCTGGTAGAGGCAGTCTTTCCTGTGGCTTGATGCCAGTTGGGTTTCTTCCAGGTATGGCTGGAAGGGGCCTGGCAGATTCCCCTCTGGAGTGGGAACTTTCTGGCTGCTTAATTCCTAGGAATTGAAGTCTGGGAGAAGAGACAGATGTTGGGTATTCCCCACCCATGCAAATAACAAATCTGTGGGTACCCTCCTCTGTGGGCTAAGCTCCAGGCTGGCCTCTGAGAACTCAGAAGAATCAGGTGAAAATCCACACTTGTAGACTCTTATAACCCATGAAAACAGGTGAGTGCCACTAATGAGCTACACATGGGGGAAATGGGAATTCAGCTGGGCCAGCAGACAGCTTTGCGCAAACAGGAATGAAAGAAGGAATTGTGAGTATTTTGTGAAGGAGGAATATGAGCTGGGATTGAAGGATGGGTGTAACTTGGCTCTATCTATACCAGTGTTTCTCAACGTCAACACTATTGACATTTTGGATCAGGTAACTCTCTATATTTTCTAGGATATTCTAATTCTAATTCTCAGGGGTCTGTCCTGTACACTGTAAGATTTTTTAGCAGCACTGCAGGCTTCTACTTATGAAGTACTAGTAGGTCCCCATCCTGTTACAACAAACAAAAAATATCTCCAGACATTGCCAAATGTCCCCTACAGGAAAAAAAAAAAAAAGTCACCTGTTTGAGAACAACAGCTATAAAAGAATAGGCAAAAGAATATTCCAGAGAGAGTAAAAAAAAAAAAAATGAGCCAAGGAGAAGCCTGGGACAGACAGCAGGTCAATCAGTTTGCCTGGAATGAAGGGTATGTAAAGAGAATTCTCAAAACAGTAGAAAAGTAGAATGGAAGCTCCACAGTGTGTGTGTGTGTGTGTGTGTGTCCATTTTGTTCCATGGTGGACCCCAAATACCTAGAATAGAGTCTGGCACATACTTGAAACTCAACAGTGTTTATAGAGGGGAAGAGTCTAGGATCACTTAATAGAAAGTTGAGCACTGGTCTGGGAAGTATTGGTTTCTTCTGTGAGTAACATGGAGACATTTGAATGTTTTGGAGTAAGAGAAAGAGGTGACCTATTCTAGATATTGAGAATCAGACAGTCATATGTCTGAAGATTGAAGAACATGACCCCAAGAAATAGCCAAAAGGCTGTTGCAGGAGTCCAGACAAGAGATATTAGGGGTTTGGATACAGATAGCATGTGGAGGGAGATGAGGAGAAGCCATCTCTGACAGATTGGGAAATGGGAATGGGGTGGAGAAAGAATGACAATGCATAAAAGTAGGAAGCACAGAATAAAGAAGGTATGTGGGAAATAATTTAATTATTTGCCTTTAAAGAAGTATCATCATTAATCCTTCTCAAATTCTTCCTAAAAGTTGAAGAGAAGGGAATACTTCCAAAATCATTTTATAAGGGCAGCATTATTAAATGCTGAAGCCAGACAAAGCCACATAGGAAAGGAAAACTACAGACCAATATTTGTGTGCATACATGAAAAATCTTAAAAAAAATCAACAAAATTAAACAGCACATTAAAAGTATTATACACCATAATCAATTAGATTTTATCCAGGGATGCAATGATGGTTCAATATATACAAATCAATAAATGTGATAGATAGTCATATAAACAGAATGAAGGATAAAAAAATCATATGATCATCTCAATAGAGGCAAGAAAAAGCATTTGATAAAAATTCAACACCTTTTCATCATAAAAGTTCTCAACAATTTGGTATAGAAGGAATATACACAGTAAAGTCCATATATGACAAACCCACAATCAATATCCTATATTCAATTGTGTAGAGCTAAAAGCTTTTCCTCTAAGATCAAGAACATGGCAAGAATGTCCACTTTTGTTATTTATATTCAGTACTGTACTAGAAGTCCTATTGAGAGCAACTAGGTAAGAAAAAAAATGCAAGAATACATCAGAAATTTGTGGATTTGGTTCCAGACCATCACAATAAAGTGAATATTGCAATAAGCAAGTCAAACGAACTTTTTGCTTTCCCAGTGCAAATAAAAGTTACATACTTTATTGTAGTCTATTTACTGTATAATATTATTGTGTCTAAAAAAACCATGTATATTCCTTAATTAAAAATACCTTATTGATAAAAAAATTACTTATATCTCTCTGAGTTTTCAGTGAGTCATTATCTTTTCGGTGGTAGAGGGTCTTGCCTCCATGATGATGAGTACTGACTGATCAGGTTGGTGGTTGCTGGAAGCTGGGTGGTTGTGGCAATTTTTTGAAATAAGACAACAGTGAAGTTTGCTACATCCACTGATTCTTCCTTTCATGACTGATTTTATTATAGCATGCAACATTGTTTGATAGCATTTTACCCACAGTACATCTTTCAGAATTGGAGTCAAGCCTCTCAAATCCTGCCACTGTTTTATCAACTAAGTTTGTGCAATATTCTAAATCCTTTGTTGTCATTTCAACAATCTTCATAGCATCTTCACCAGTAGTAGAGTCTATCTCAAGAAACCACTGTCCTTACTCATCCATTAGAAGCAATTCCTCACACATTCAAATTTTATCATGAGATGACAGCGGTTCAGCCACATCTTCAGGTTCCACTTCTGATTCTAGTTCTCTTGCCATTTCTACCACATCTGCAGTTCTTTCCTCCAGGGAAATCTTGAGCTCCTCAAAGTCATCCATGAGGGGTGGAATCAACTTTTTCCATATTCCCATTAACCTTGATATTTTGTATATGTGCTGCCAAAGAGAGCACTAACCTTGATATTTTGACCTCCTCCCCTGAATCACAAATGTTCTTAAGGTCATCAAGAATGGCAAATTCTTTCCAGGAGGTTTTCAATTTACTTTATCCAGATCCATCAAAGGAATCACGATATATGGCAGCCATAGCTTTACGAAATGTATTTCTTAAATAATAAGACTTGAAAGTCAAAGCTACTCCTTGACCTGTGGGCTTCAGAATGGATGGATGTTATGTTAGGAGGCATTTAAAAAACAAAACAAAAAACATCAATCTCATTGTTCATTTCCATCAGAGTTCTTGCATGACAAGGCGCGTTGTCAATGAGTAGGAATACTTTGAAAGAATTTTCTTTTCCTGAGCAGTAGATCTCAACAGTGGGCCTAAAATATTCAGTAAACCATGTTGTAAATAGATGTGCTGTCATCCAGATTTTGTTTTTCCATTTATAGAGCATAGGCAAAGTAGACTTAGTGTAATTCTTAAGAGCCATAGAATTTTTGGAACAGTAAGTGAGTATTGGCTTCAACTTCAAGCCACCAGCGGCATTAGCCCCGAATGAGAGAGTCAGCCTATACTTTAAAGCTTTGAGAGCAGGCATTGACTATTCCTCTCTATCTATGAAAGTCCTAGAAGGCATCTTCCTCCAATAGAAGGCTGTTTCATCTCCATTGAAAATTTATTGTTTGATGTAACCACCTTTATTAATTATCTTAGCTAGATCTTTTCAATAATTTGCTACAGTTTCTACATCAGCACTTGCTACTTCACCTTGCACTTTGATGTCATGGAGATGGCTTCTTGCCTTAAATTTCATGAACCAACCTCTACTAGCTTCACACTTTCCTTCTGCAGCTTCTTCTCCTTTCTCAGCTTGCACAGAATCGAAGAGTTAGGGACTTGGTCAGGATTAGGCTTTGGCTTAAGGGAATGTTGTGGTTGGTTTGATCTTCTATCCAGACCACTAAAACTTTCCCCATATCAGCAATAAAGCTGTTTCTTTTTCTTATCATTCATGTATTCATTGGAGTAGCAATTTTAATTTCCTTCAAGAACTTTTCCTTTGCATTCACAACTTGGCTAACTCTTTAGCACAAGAGGCCTAACTTTTGGCCTCTTTTGGCTTTCAACATACATTCCTCACTCAGCTTAATAATTTCTAGCTTTTGATTTATGGTGAGAGACATGTGACCCTTCCCTTCACTTAAACACTTAAGGGCCATTGCAGGGTTATTAATTGTCCTAACTTCAATATTGTTGTGTTTCAGGGACTAGCAAGACCTGGAGAGGGTAATACCTGATACCACACCACAGGTCAGTGGATTATCAAAACACACAAAACCTTTATGGATTAAGTTTGAATTTTTCTAATTGTTGTGTTCCCCAAATCATTACAAATAGTAGGGATGCCTGGGTGGCTTAGTGGGTTAAGCCTCTGCCTTCAGCTCAGGTCATGATCTCAGGGTCCTGGCATTGAAGCCTGCATCAGGCTCTCTGCTCATCAGGGAGTCTGCTTCCCCCTCTCTCTGCCTGCCTCTCTGCCTACTTGTGATCGCTGTCTATCAAATAAATAAATAAAATCTTTTAAAAAGATAAAAAAATTACAGTGTAACATCAAAGATCACTGATCATAGATCATCATAACAAATATAATAATCATGAGAAAAGTTTGAAATATTGTGAGAGTTACCAAAATGTGACATAGAGACAGGAAGTGTGCAAATGCTATAGAAAATGATGCCAGTAGACTTGCTGGATGCAGAGTTACCACAAACCTTTAATTTGTGGGGGGAAAAAAGGCATTAACTATGAAGTGCAAGAAAGTAAAGTGAAAGAAAGGATGCCTGTAAAAAGCACTTGAATAAGAAAGGCAGAAGGAAAACTTTCTCTGTGGATGACATGATCTTATACATAAGCATATGACAACCATAGACAACAAACAAAACAAAACTCCAGCCTGTTAGAATCGATAAATTCATGAAAGTTGCAGGACATAAAGTTAGCATACAAAAATATTTGCATTTCTATACATTATCAAGGAAGTATCTGAAAAATTAAGATATTTACATTTACAATAGCAGCAAAAACAATAAAATACTTAGAAATAAATTTAACCAAAACCCATAAGATATTGATGAAAGAAATGGAAGAAAATACAAATAAATGAAAAGATAACTTGTGTCTTGGTTTAGAAGAGTTAATAGTGTTAAATATCCTTATTACCCAATACACATTCAACACAAATTTCCAAAAGGCATCAAAAGTCCAAATGTATTTTCCACAGAAATAGAAAAAAAATCCTAAAATTCATATGGAACAACAGAACATTTTGAATAGCCAAAACAATTTTGAGGAAGAAGAGCAAAGCTGATTTCAAACTATATTACAAAGTCTCAGTAATCAAAACAGTATGGAGCTGATATAAAAAAAAAAAGGCATGTATATAAGTGGTACAAAATAGATAACCCAGAAAAAAAAAATCCACACACATACATGGTCAACTAATCTTTCACAAGGGTACCAAGAACATGGAATGGGGTAAGGATTGTCTCCTGAATAAATGGTGTTGGGACAACTGCAAAGAACTGACACTGGACCCCTATCTTATACCACTCATAAAAATTCACTTGAAATGGATTAAAGACTTAAATGTAAGATCCAAAGCCATAAAACCTCTAGGAAAACAAAACAACAACAACAACAACAACAACAACAACAACAACAACAAACAAGGGAAAGCTCCCTGGCATTTGTCTTCACAATGATTTTTTTAGACATGACACCAAAAGCACAGCCAACAACAGCAAAAATAAATAAATGGGACTATATCAAATAAAAAAGCTACTGCACAGCAAAGAAAACTAACAAAAAAAGGAAAAGGCAACCTATGGAATAAGAAAATATTGGCAAGCCATATATCTAATAAAGGATTAATATCCAAAATATGGAAAGAACTTATACAACTGACAAAGAAAACTCCAAATAACCCAATGAAAAAAAATTGGCAGAGGATCTGAGAAGACATTTCTCCAGGTGACATACAAATGGCCAATAGGTACATAAAAAAGTACTCCATATCACTAATCATCAGTGCAATGCAAGTCAAAGCTACCATGAGATATTACCTCACATATGTTAGGATGGCTATTATCAAAAAGACAAAAAATAAGTGTTGATGAAGATATGGAGGAAAGAGAGCCTTTGTACACTGTTGGGGAGAAAATAAACTGGTATAGTCACTCTAGAAAATAATATGGAATTTCCCCCCAAAATTAAAAGTAGAACTACCATGTGATCCAGCAATCTGACTTCTGGATATATATCTAAAGGAAAATATATAAACATCAATATTTGAAGAGCTATCTGCATTCTGTGTTCATTGAAGCATTACTCATTGTAACCAAGATAATGGAAACAACTTAACTGTCCATCAATGGGGGAATGGATAAAGAAAATGTGGTGTATATATACACAATGGGATTTTATTCAGCCATAAAAAGAGGTAATCCTGCAATATCCAATAATACGGATAAGTCTTGAGGACATTATGCTAAATGAAATAGGCCAGACACAGAAAGACAAGTAGGTATGGTATCACTTATATGTAGAATTAAAAAAAAATTGAACTGGCAAGTGTGGAGCTATAAAGAAAAAGGACCAAGTCAGACTCTCTCATGGTGGGGACATCTGTGGTAGGTGCAGAGGTTGTCCATCATTCTCCATCCTCATCTACTTCCACAGTAATAGACCCCACATTTATAGTTAAGTACAGGATTATTTATTATTATATTATTTATTGTTATAAAGACTGTAATGGTTTCATTTACTTGTGGAGCATAAGGAATAACATACTGGACATTAGGAGAAGGAAAGGAAAAGTGAATTGGGGCAAATAGGAGGGGGAGACGAACCATGAGAGACTGTGGACTCTGAGAAAAAAACTGAAGGTTTTGGAGGGGAGGGGGGCAGGGGTATGGGTGAGCCTGATGGTGGTTATCAAGAAGGGCACGTATGTGTGGAGCACTGGATGTTGTGCATAAACAATGAATCTTGGAACACTAAAAAAATAAAGTTAAATTAAAAAATAAAGACTGTAAATTCCAGCTTTCCTTATCATTAGGTGTTGCCATGAGACTAAGTTTTGTCCAAGAGATTTAAGAATATTGTCATGTAATTGCTCTCAGGAACCTGTTTTAATAGACATCTGGCATGTCTCTGCTGTCGTCTTATTTTTGTCCCATGTTCTACCATGCTTCCTAGAATTCTGATGTGAAAGACTGGATGGAGTTGGATCACAAGAATGAGTCCTACACGTGAAGGATGGAACAGTAGAAGCTGGTACGGGGCCAGGGCTCTCGATGGATTTGTGGATCCCCAGACTTTGACATGAGGGACAGTTGAACTTCTATCTCGTTTAATCCATTGTTATTATAGGTGTCTGTTTTGTGCAGCCAAACTTAATCCCAACTGACCCAGTAAAAGAAAGAGCAGACAGGGAAGAACTTGCCAGAGAGTCTGAAGAAACGTAACTCAGTGTCATGGAAACTAACGAAGTCAGAATTTCAGAGCAGTGACAGACAATGAGGAGGAGGATGAAGCCCAAAGATAAGGATACTGTATTTGACAGGTCACTGGTAATTTAACGTAAACACTGTCCAGGGTTAACGGCAAACCACACCATATGAAGAGCCTCTTCCCAGCATCTGCAAACACTCAGGACTTGCCAGCTGACCTACATCCTGGGAGCTGGAGGATGCCTATGTATTAGAAGAGAAAAAAAAATATTTGCAGACTCACCTTATCTGCATAGACTATATCAGCCTTCAGGGAATTGGTTAGAGACCATAGTCACTGTGAGAAAAGGTTGTCAAGATAATTAAAGGGGTGTTTCCAGCAGTGAAGTTGGAGAATAAATGGACAAGGGTCTTCCCAATGGCACCCCCTTGTCCTTTGACTAATGCTCTCTGCTCTTTCAGATTTCAGCCTAGAGCCACTTCCTCAGACACACAGTCCTTGGACCCCCTGTTGAAGCCTCTTACAGCTCCTTAAACTTGTCCTCCATATCTCCCCTTGTTTATCATCTGCCTTCCTCAATGGCATATTAGTCCCATGAGGCCTTGGACCCCATCTGGTTCATTCATTGCTGTGTCTTCGGGGCCTAGATGAGTATCTGGCAAAGAACAGCAGCTCAGTTTAGTGCATGAAGTTTCTCCTTGCAGGGCTTCGTGTTTCCTTGTGCGTATTTGTTCCTTCGTGTTTGTTCCTTGCGCACGAGGGAAGACTTTTTGAAATCACTTCCTCTCTTGGCTTCTCATTGTTTTCATCCTGAGAACCGATGAAGAGAGAGAGGAGACTGGAGTTACTAGTTAATGTCTAGCTAGGGTAGGGGAGGATGGCATCTTACTTAATTTCCCATTCCCTCACCAAAGGCACCAGGGAGCCAATTAGTGTACTAAGACTATGTGGTACCCAAGGGTCCCTCAGAAGCTGGAAGAGTGAAGGAGGCTCCAGAGGATCCCCCGCAGAGCACCTTCTAGGGTGAAGGCATTCTTAAAAAGTACTCTAGATCAGTGCCTATTAGAACATTACTTCAGCTACAGAGGAAGAATTGTATTCCTATTCCTCCCATTCTGGCCTCTCCCTTCCTTTAAGCCTTGTCTCATCATCCCCTCTGCCCTCAGTGAGAGAGCCATCACTCTTCCCCAACACATCGTGGGTGCCTCCAGTTCTGTTCCTTGGCTCAGGTGGTTTCCCCTCCTGAATGTCTTTTCTCTCCCCATCCCTGGCCCCCAAATTCTACTTGTTCTCAAGACTCATATTAAATGCCAACCTCTCTGGGGAACCTGCCCTCATCACCCAGTTGAAGCACAGATCTTTGTCCCCTGAACTCCAACAACTACTGTTTGATGTTCCTTTGAAAATTGGCACATTCTGTCTTGTGCTGTTAGCCTGATTTTAGGATGGGTACTCAGCTTCCTGAAAGGGTACTACCTTGAACTTCTGCATAGCCCTCGAGTGTAGCCTTGCACAAAGTAGATGTCAGAAAATAGCTATTGGTTGATGATCACAGTGTCCTGTTCCTTAGCTGTGCTCTCTGTTTGCTGATGTGGAAAAGAACACACACACACACACACACACACACTACAACAGCAACCCTTGCCTGTCCCTGCTTTCACGGCTTCTCATCTTGGACTGTCGGGCATACTACAAGTTGTGGGAACCTTAATTTATTTTCCTACCCTCCCCAAAAAAACCCCACAATCTGCAGCAGCTAGTAACTCATAAACTATAGTAGATGATTATAAGTAAGATGTATGTAATTGTTTACCAGCAAGCTTTAAATAAACACATAAATTTCAGTGTCTCTTCTTATTGGATTTTCTGACATGTTGGAATTGATCTGAGATCTCATTGAAATGTAAACTACAAACTAGCCTCTGAGGCTCTTAAATCAGAGGTGGGAATAGAGATAATAGAATGGTTAGCACCTTTGAGAAGCCCATCTATTTGGTAGAATGGCTAGCTGGTTATATTTTGTCAGCCAAAAGAATGACAGCTTCATTTGCACCAGGTTGCAGAGATTGCCTCTAAGCTGTTCCTCCTTCCTCTCCTCTCCAAAGGAGAGGTTTTGTCTGAGAACAGTGGGCATAGGCCATGGTCAGAACAGTAACCCTTTCTTGGAACATAGCTAAGATTCTCATTATCAAATGTTCCTTTTGCAACCATTCCTCATAGTGAGTGTACTAGACAGGATCCTCCAGAGAAACAGAACTCATAGAGGAGATTTATGATAGGATTTGGTTCACATGGTTTTGGAGGCAGAGAAGTCCCATCATCTGCTGTTTGCAAGCTGGACAGCTAGGAAAGCCCATGGCATAACTCAGTCCAAGTCCAAAGTCCTGAGAACTGTTGGTGTGACTCCCAGTCCCAGGGCAAACTTCTGAGAACCAGGGGACTGCTGCCATAAGTCCTGATGCCCAAAGGCCCAGAAGCTCCCATGTCCACAGTAGGAGAAGATGGAAATCCCATCTCAAGAAGAGGGAGTGAATTCATCCTTCTTTTGCCTTTCTGTTCCATTGGGTCTGCCAATGGATTGGAAGATGCCTGCCCACACTGGTGAGGGGGATCTCTTTACTCAGTCTGCTAAATTAAATGCTTCCCGAAACACCCTCACAGACACATCCAAAAATACTGTTTTATCAGCTATCTGGGCATCCCTTAGCTCGCCAAGTTGATACATAAAATTAGCCATCACAGTGACAATCCCAATATCCCATTTTAATTGCATTAAAAGGCTCCTTTTAAGCAACTTGACTAAGTCAGAAACACAGTCTCTTATGTAGAACCTGGCTTATTCAGAGATTAGAGAAACACACATTTGGTGATGGCAGAGGAAATACAGGCAAAGGGGACTCTAAGGTAGGTCTTGCGACACACCTTACAATGCTGTCAGTGCACTACCTTGTGCTAGCCGTGATGGTTGAGGTAGTGTCCTGAAAGGCAGCCCTCTTCTCTCTGGCTTGCAAGCTTGAACTTGGGCGGAGCTATGCCTCCTCCATGTTTTAAGCTGTTAGGTTTGTTTTAAGGGTTATAATGGATTATGGATGGATAGTCTCACGCTATTATTGAAAGCTTTCTTGCTGAAGCAAGCTAAGTCCAAAATTACTGGTGATTCCTAAGGGACAGATATTAGAACCAGTCTAAGTGACAACTTCACAGAACAAATGACCCAGATTAAAAGAAGAAGAGGGGTGCCTGGGCAACTCAGTGGGTTGAACCTCTGCCTTCGACTGGGGTCATGATCTCAGTGTCCTGGGATCGAGCCTCACGTCAGCCTCCCTGCTCGACGGGGAGCCTGCTTCCCCCTCTCTGTCTCTGCCTGCCTCTCTGTCTACTTGTGATCTCCCTCTCTCTGCCAAATAAATAAATAAAATATTTTAAGAAATAGAAGAAGAAGAAATGACTCCCTTCTGACAAGAAGAATGACCTGACACAGAAATCACTGCATTTCCTGATAGCACATATCTAAACAGACAGTGGAATCATGTTTCACTTTTTTAATCTGCACATAGAATAAAAAAAATGTTTCAAAAACACTTGGCTGTCAAAAAGATGATGGGGAATCCTTAGGAGGGAACGCAGGGCTCTTTATTCAGAAAAAGTCAGGAGGCTTTGCTTGTTTAAAAAAAAAAAGGTTTTAAGACTGACAGAAAGCTGTTCATAAGGGTTTTTGTCACAGAAAGTCACAAATAGATCTAATAAGTAGAGAAATTTGACATGATTTGGATAGTTGTATCCTCAAATCAACAAGAGATAAATTAAGCCATGATTGATGATGGTTAGTGGTTTTCTTTTTTTTTTTTTAAGTCATACAAGGTGATGTTTTTCATTAAGGTGTACAACATGATGATTTATACATATACGTTATGAAATAATTATCACAATCAAGTTAATTAACACATCCATCACTTTACATAGTTACCATTTTGGGGCGGTGAGAACACTTAAGATCTACTCCCTTAGCAAATGTCAAGAATACGGTAGAGTATCATTGACTGCAGTCACCATGTTTTACATTATTAGACCCCAGAAGTTTTCATCTTCTAGCTGAAAATGTATACCTTTGACCAACATCTCCCCAGTTCCTCCAACCCTCAGCCCTGCCAACGAGCATTTTACTCTGTTTTTGTGAGTTCAACTCTTTTCTTTTGGATTCCACACAGTATTTTTCTGTGTCTGGCTTATTTTATTTACAGAGTTAAGGAAGAAAGTCAAGTCTTTCAAGGGATGATAGGTTAGATTGAAATGTAAGGCTTTCCTGCTCTTGAGGACTGGAACTTTAAATTTGTTTTGATTGCCTAGGGGTTGGGATGGGGTTGAGAAACCAGGCACCTGCCCTAACATTTCTAAGTTAACACTTAAAATTTCACCTTAAATTCAGGCAGTAGCAAGGAATGTCATTTCTAGTATATTATATTTACATTTGAAAATAAAATGGTTACATT
The DNA here is from genome assembly GCF_010015895.1 of Lontra canadensis. Classification (NCBI taxonomy): domain Eukaryota; kingdom Metazoa; phylum Chordata; class Mammalia; order Carnivora; family Mustelidae; genus Lontra; species Lontra canadensis. The sequence goes on from NW_022631015.1 coordinate 4,249,820, forward strand.
TCTGACTTAAATGTGTCCCATCTCAATGCCATACTTCCTTAATAGCCACCAGCATAGCTGTTCTCCAACAAAGGGTTTTTTCAACATTCCTTTTCCTACTTTTCATATTTTTATCCCACTCTCCCTGAAGAATTTTATCCCGTTGTAGATTCTTGTGCTTGAAAGTCTTTTATTGTTGACCTTATCATAGTTCCCCATAACAAAAGTATTTATATAAACTGGAATAAGATGTTAAAATATTTCCTCTGAACATTAAGGGGGAACATTCACCCTTTCTCTTGGATTATACCTAGTGCACCACTGGTTGAACCACACGCAACCCCACATCTTTCTTTGGTTATAAAGAAAGGAGATGGAAAGAAGGGCTAGTGGGATCAGAGCCCTCCATTCTGAGGAGACTCATTTTAGAAAGGAGTGCTGTGGTGGGTGGGTTACGTGGATTGGTCCTAGTTTTCCACTGCCCCATAACAACATCAAGCAGCTACAACCTCACCATGGCTCCCTGGTGGGTGGAGTATGCTTTCCACTCATGGCCTTGAGCATGGTTCAGTGACTTGCTTCAGTGGACAAATTTGAGCAGAGGCTTGAAAAGGGCTTGTGCAGTTTGGTTTGGATTCTAGTGCTTTTGCCATTGCTATGAGAAGGCTATGCTCTGGATAGTTGCTGCTTTTCACTGGGCTCCATATAAGATGTGGAACTAAGCTGGCCCAGGCAGGACCCATTGCAAAACATAAATGTGGGCCATCAGGATTCAATCTCTCTTTCTCCTTGCTCACCAACTCAATCTATGGTGGATGGGCAACACCCAAACATGTACTTAGTACTTGGATTGGGAGTGGACAAGAAGTCCCTGCCCTTTGCACACCAAATATGCCATGACTCTACCAGTCTAAACAGCCACTACCTTGCCCTACCTCAAGACACTCCAGAGCACGTGTCTGAATGGCCTTCCTCGGGCTCATGTCCAGAACCCCATGGGGACAGAGAGCAACAGTGGTCACTAGGCATGAACAAAGACCTGATGGCTGAGTACCTATCCTGGAGGGACTGGCGATGGAAGAAACACCATGTGTGAATGGAGGTTTGATGTCCCTGGTGCATGCTTCACATGGTTATGTTTCATTGGACTTTACTCACAAAACATGAATGTCTTAGGTCCATCTCAGAGTATTAAAGCCCAAGTGCAAGGTCCTTCTGAGTATAGGGCTCTATCAAATTGCACTGATCACCCAACCTGGAGCCAGCCGGGGCATGACAAACTGCAGACCTGTGGCCAAAATCAGGGCATCCCACTGGACCCACACTTGCCGTGAGTATGAACGATTGCTGTTTTAAGTCACTGTGTATTGGGTGGGGGGCAGTTTCTGCAGCATTATTGTGTTACATTATATTCTCAGGGAAGCTCAGGTTCTAAAATATGACTCCCTAAAACCTCTCATGCCTCTTTGCCTCTTGGCAAGTCTCTGCATGCTCACATGGATGTCAGTAGTCCATTTTGAAGTCTGCTGGCCTGGAGATCAAAGTTCAGGTGGAGTGGGAAGGAATGTGTGAGGCATCTAAAAGTGGGGAGGGTTGTGGTCAGCAAGAGGGATCCTGCAGTTGGTGAAGTCAGGGGAAGAGCAAGTTGGGGGAAGGCCATGCTGGAGGACAGAGGCTGTGACCTGGAGAGTTAGGGGGTGGAAGTGGTACAGAGCTGTTGGCTCCATGTGGTCCCAGTGGATTCCATGTCACCCACCAAAAGCAATGTCACTGAGTGATGATATACAGGGGTTGTAGTCAGATAGGCCACCTGCCTCTGCTAGTCCCGTGAACTTCCCTGTGTGACAGTGGGCATGCCCTTATCTCCCGAGGGCTTTCATTCCCTTATCTGTACCTGTGCTCAAGTGTCTTTCTGAGAATTCCACACATAATCCATGAAAGGGCTTCAGCACAATACCCAGCACTTTGTAAGAACTCAGTAAATAGGGCACGTGGGTGACTCAGTTATTAAGGATCTGCCTTCGGCTTGGGTCATGATCTCAGGGTCCTGGGATTGAGCCCTGCATTAGGCTCTCTGCTCAGCAGGAAGCCTGCTTCTCCCCTTCCCACTCCCCCTGCTTGTATTCCCTCTCTCTCTGTCAAATAAATAAATAAAATCTCTCTTAAAAAAAAAAAGAACTCAGTAAATAGTCGCTGTTTATTATTATGCAAGCTGACGGGAGTTAGGTAACATGATCCTCCCTGTGGGTGTTTCCTGTGGTTATCACAACAAATTACCACCAAGTGGGTGGCTTGAGACAGGAGAAATGTGGTCTTGCACAGTTCCATAGCTAAGGTGTTTTCAGGGCTGTACTTCCTCCAGGTGCTCTAAGGGAGATTCTAATCCTTGCCTCTTCCTCCCTGTGGTGGCTGCAGCATTCCTTCCTTCACTTGGGGCCCCATTGCTCTAATCTCTGCATCCTTGGTTACATTCACTCCCCCTTTTCCATCTCTCTGCGGCCTTCTAATAATGACCCTTGTCATTAGATTACAGGCCCACCGGGATAACCCAGGATGATATCCTCTCATGATCCTTGGCTTCATGACTTCTGCAAAGACCCTTTTCCCTAATAAGGTCAGATTCATGGGTTCCAGGGATTAAGACATGGACATATCTTTTGCAGGGTCACTATGCAACCCATGGCAATGCCCATGTCTCTAATGAATGTACTGGAAGCACCAGCTGGCAAGAAAAGGCAGGATGAGGCAGAGGCAGGTGACGTGGTCCTAGAAGAGGAAGGATTTCATAATAATTAATGAAAAACAGTGAGGGAGTGGAGAGGTTGGCTCCACTTCCCAGCAATACAAGGTATAGATAAGCGACAACTTTAGACATAAGACTTCAATGGAGGCACCGCTCCTAAGAAATGTCAGGCTTTAGCAGGGTCAGAAGGAAGGGGTGTGTAACCTAAAGCATAACCCCAAAATATTGTAGATTCCTGATGGGACACAGTATATCACAAATTCAGAAGATGGACTAGTGCAGGGGAGTGGAAGATATTCAGGAAACTGAGTGAGAAAATGCCACAGAACTTGTGTTAAGGCTAGGAGTCTGGAAAAATGTCTAGGCCAAAGCTGGTAAGCCAACAGTAGGTGCCCCCCACCATCCTTTGCAGAGCCCCCATGTCACTTTCCACTCACCTCACCTGGGCCCCTCACCTTGAGCTCCCCAGACCAAATCTGTTCTTACAAAGCTTTGTGTTACTTTAAGTCTCCATAAGCTGTGGGGTTGGTCTGCTCTGGCGTCCGCAGAATGAGTGGCTGAACTTCTACTGATTTTAGGTTTTCATCAGGAATATCACTATGCAACCTTACAGTTAGAGGATGGTTTTCTTTTCATAAGTGACACCATATCTGTATCAATGTGGTTAAATATATCTCACTCAGCTCTTCCACCCTTTATCTCATAGGAAGCATTGTACTAATGAAAGGTTTCAGATCATCTCTGAATGGAATGATTGGGTTCACAGATCATTGTGCTCCTGGTTGCGCTAAGTTTTCCCATACAATTTGCATATGTACAGGCCACCTAGGAATACTCTGCCTCTTCCCTTTTTTTGGCTTGATATTTGGAGAGAAGGGAACAATTAAATTATACTAGAAAGGGAGATCTGCAGAGCCTGTGCTTGGTTTGAAGTTCTGAAGAGAAATTATGAAGTGTAGATATGTCAAGAAAGGGAGAGATCTGGTGAAAGAAAAGCAGTGAATAAAATTAATTTTTAACTTTTTGGGGTTTGAGGATACTGTTGACTTCTTTTAGGACCTGATGAAAACTGTGGATTCTTTCCTTAGATTCACATAAGCATAGACATATAAAACCCCACATGGAGCCTTGCAAAGTACTCAGTCACCCCAAAGCCCACTCACCACCTTGTAGGGATGATCTCAGGGGGCCAGTTAAGGCCTTCTGGAGCCTAATAGGCTCAGAGAGTGATAGAAACACTAGCTCTACAGGAACTGATGGTTGAGATAGGAGAAGAGAAGAAGAGTTTGGAAAGCTAGGTTGAGAGGCTCAACGGGGAAGATACAGGGAACATAACTGCATTCTGGAGTTGGCATGTTAAATATTTGGGGCAGGATGTACACCAAGGATCAGGGATCCCGGGTGGTAGGCCAGTCACCTTCTTGGCTTTAATGGCCTCATCTGTAAAATGGGAATGTTCTCAGGGTCAGCATGAGAACAAAATGAGATAACTTAGTGCAGGTGTTTTGTAAATCTTTTAGGTTACAAAGCATCAAATGGAGGTTCAGGAAGATTAACCAGGTGGTGACCTATTAGATACATGCCCTCAAAGCCCTCAACTAGGGAGTCGGAAACATGTAATGTGGCTTCAGATTATTAGTCAGGGAAGGGAATGAGAACATTCATAGACATATTACAAAGTAAGCCAGGTGGAATGAACTGAACATTTTTTAAACAAGGGGTAATATGCCAGAGAGATTATTACTTTTTAGTATGAATGGAAAGGTCTTGAGTGAGATCAGGAGGAAGAGAAGAAATGTTAATCCTGAAAGCCCCTGAATTTTTCCAGAGGTCCTTCTTCCAAAACCAGATGGTACATGAATTAGATTTTCTGTGAATTATAGAATATTAAATTTTATAACCGGACTAAATTGATGTCTTATGCCTGGAACCAATGCACTATTGAATCTATTGGGAACAGCTTAGATTATCTTAACTATTGATTCATGGAAAAGGTTTTGGCAAAAGGTCTCAGACAAGGAATCAAGCCAGAAACAGCATTTGTCATACCAGATGGGTTGACTCACCCTTTGGACTGAAAAATTCACCTGTCTTTTTGGGAATACTGCCTATTGGTCTATTAAATGGAGCAGAGACATTTGTTAGATCATATATCAGTAGAAAAGTCTTGATTAGCCAATGTATATGAGCTTCTGGGATGCTTCAGTTTGGTGCTAAATGTTATCAATAAAGCTGGTCTTTTAGAGAAACTTAATAAAAACCCATTTGGACATCCAAAGATCAGCTATTTGGAAGAAAGGATGGGAAATTGGCCCATGGCCACTTTGGGCGAAAGAAGTTATTTTAGAGGTTGAGACGCGACTACGTGCAAGAGACAAGTGAGGTCATCTACTTTACAGCATAGTAAATAAGAGACTGTCCCTGGTTTGGGGGCCACAGAGAGACCTTAGTATCTTAAAAAGTTATTTGGATTCAAAGTTGTGAAGATTACTCTTCCTTCAACTTTCCCCTGGAAGTCTTACACTCATCATTTAAAGTTTGACCAAAATGTCACCTACCTGAGAAGCTCCCTTACCTTCCCCACCCGTGTCCTCGCCCTGGACATGGGGTCAAATTACCCTATTCCTTACTTCCTTGTTTCTGTACTGGGTTACTTGTTTCAGGTCTTCCTCATTCCCACAAAGGAACTTGTCTGTCTTGCTCACTGCAGTATTTTCAGCCCCTACTTGTCAAATCGATGAATTTGTGGAGCTTTTAAAACCTTGAAACAAACCCTGATTTGTTTACCACTTCTTAGAGTTCCTTTTATATTACTTATTCTGACCAGTCTTTCAGAGTCTACACCTATAAGATAGCTCCCTATTTCTGCTGTTGCTATCCTAAATTCAGAATTTCCTTACATGTGGACCACTGCAATGATCCCTGAAGCATTCTGCCTGCCTCTGGTCTCTCCCTTTACCCCAGGGCATTCTGTAACCCTGTGCTGGATCAATTTTCAATTTCTCATTCAAAAAAAAAAAAAACACAAATCATCAGTCTAACTTTCAAGTACCCTCAAATCTGTCTCTGTTTCCCATCTTCTTTTTGTCCCCTTTGACTCAGTTAAGTCAAAGTACTCCTCCCTTTCCACACACAGCCTACATTTTCCCATCTCCAAGTCTCTGCTCAACTGGTTCTCCTTACTTTCCCAAATGTTAGCCAACTTTAAGACCCAACTCAAATATTCCGTCCTCCAAGGAGTTTTCCCAGATTTCACTAGACTAAAAGTAACCCCTGCTTCTTTTGACGTTTCTAACACTGTACTTGTTCCTCTGTTAAAGTATGCAACACTTTGTATAAATGTCTAGCCTCCTCCACTAGACAGCGAAGTAGCTGGGGGTGGGACTACATTTTATCTCCAGTGCACTGAAGCAAAGAGCCTCCCACATAGGAGACACTCAACCAAAGTCGCAGAACGCGGGACCATGTCTGCATTCTTGTTTGGGTTCAGTTTTATTTTAAGCACAGGAAAATGCAAAACATCCTGGAATATATTACTCACGATTATTGCCAAGGGAAAGAAATCTGTCTCCTATTTGAAGAACTGCCTGGCGATAGATTGTGGCAATCACACAGAACTTTGCAATTTGCAACGGGCTCCACTTCATTTGATCCCACAAGCTTGTGCGGTAAGTCAGTGTGTTACAGGTGTCTCCAGTTCAGAGCTAAGGAACCTGAGACTTGCGCAGGAGAAATCACCTGAGGTGCAGTAGCTAGTATGTGGTGAGGCTGGTACTCAGGTCTTGTGATTTCTCTCCTTTGTCCACTGCCCTCCTCCAGCCCTCCTCACGAGGTGAGTGAAGACTCTGATAAATTCTTATTGCATTTTAGAGAGCTGGCTCCAGAAACTCCAGTATTTCCAGATGAGCATTCATCCTGGGAGAGAAAGATGGAAGGCAAATGAGCTAAGCTTTCAATTCTAGACCTTGAAATAAAGAAAAATTTAACAGGTGGTAGAGTTTGAATAGACAGTGATTGAGACTTTTTATTGCTGTTTTATTTTTTTTAAAGATTTATCTGTATGGTGACTAACATAGCATAATAAAAAATTATTTTAAAAAGATTTATTTATTTATTTTAGAGAGAGAAAGCATGAGCAAGAAGGGCAGAGGGAGAGAGAGAATCCCAAGTAGACTCCCTGCTGAGTGTGTAGTCCCACGTGGGGTTCGATCTGACGACTTTGAGATCATGACCTGCGCCGGAACCAGAAGTCAGAGGCTTAACTGAGCATCACCCAGGGGTCTCGAGACATTTTATATATTAAAAGGAAAGGACACGTACCTGTGAACTATAGGCTGGTCAGTGTAGGCATCTTTGTGCCAGAGTCTTGTGCCTGCTAGAATATTGAAGGCAGCAAGGGCTAAGAGAAAGTGTTCAGGCATCAGACCTACAGAAGCGGGGGCTCAAGCCCCAGCCTTGCTACTTCTGGCTGGCTTTGAGAAAATGACTCTCTGAGCCTATCTTTCCTTATCTGTAAATGAAATAGTCGTCACAGTCACATCTCAGTGCTATCATCTTGTTCAGTTCTCCCTAGACTCTGAGAAGTAGTTATCTTATTTGTTTATTATTTTCCACTCGTTTCTCCTAGAGAAGGAAATGGGTCAGAGAGATTAAACACCAGAGCAAGAAATTGCCAAGAAGATGAACCCACTCACTCATGATCCCACGTGCCCGCTTCCATCTGCAGAACCCGGATGGGAAGACCCATCCCAGCAGGGTTCATGTGAAGGTTAGATAAGAAAATGTGTTTGAAGTGTCAAGATGATGTTAATTAGATCCCTTCTCGTTTTTTTAAAACAAATGTTTGTGAACAAATATCCGCAGGTATCTGTATTTCTTTAAATCATGTTTGAATTATAACCCCTTTGTTTAATGATAACGATTAGTCAGTCAAGTTCATGTTTATACTCAGTTCTGTTTTGCTTTTTCTCCATTCCCGGGGAAAGCTCACCCTCAGAACCTGAGGCAGAGCCAAGCCCCGCCCTCCACCGGCGGCCACAGAGCGCACTGGCTGGGAAAGGCGCAGTGAGGAAGCCGGGAAGAGCCTTTGAAGTGCTGCTTTTGCAGAAACAAACCTATAAAGGTTGGCGTATATCATAAGCACAGTAATGAATTGCCTTAAAACTGGTGTCTGCTTCACTTTAGTGGGTTTTTTTTAATAGCATTTTTCTTTTTCTTTTCTTTTTTTTAAAGATTTAATTTTAATTTCAGTTAGTTAGCTTCAGGAGTACAATAGAGTGATTCAACACTGTCATACATAGGCCGCATGTTAATGTTTAATGTGGAATTACAGATGTTGATCAAGGGGGAAAAAAAAACCTGGGAGGAAAATATTGTACAAGAATTGTTGAGTCTAGAATGGCTCCAACTCTATTTCGCCTTAACATTTTCATCAGACTTTCTTACCCTCCCTACTGATGAGCCTAGCATCCATGGACTAGAGAAGATTCCAGAAGGGAGAGGAATGTCGGGACCTGGAAGAGGGCATAATGACAAGCTGGACAAGACTCAGCCCTGATTCTGAACCTTTGGTCCAACTTACCAGTTGTGTGATCATTAGCCGGTGCCCGAACACTCTTGCAACCCTGTGCCAGAGGTCGCCTACGGTTCCTCAAATCATTTCCTTTTCTCTGGGCACACAGGGGAAACAAGCAGTGGCCCCAGGATGGATTCTGGACAATGAGATGTACATAGTACCTCCAAGGCTGCTAAAATTCTTCTGTTTTGTCACCTGGAATTTCTCCCTCAAATAATTATTTTTTCCAATGAGAAAAATATGACATACTTACTGTGGAAAATTTGAAAAGAAAATTTAGGGTGGAAATATCTGCCTGCTAAAATGATCACTATTAATATCATGGAATATTTCTTAAGTATATTTTTACCAAAGTTGAGAATGTAATGCCCATTCGATTCTGTATCCAGTGTATTTTGTGCTTGCCATGATCATAAGCATTTCCCTATGTTGCTAAACATTAATTATTAGACCCTACTTTCCAGAGTTCCGTAATATTCCATTGTAAAGCTGTACCATCATTTTCCTAACCAATTCCTTATCGTCAGATAGCTAGATCATTCCCAGTTTTTCAGGGTTATCCAACATGCTGTAATGGCCATATCTGTGAACCTTGGATCGCTTCCTTTGCAGTCTGAATTCCGTGAGGTGATTGAGGCTTTAGACTTGGGTAATACATGACAAAACATTAAATGTGTTAGGAACACCCTGATTTCTGGAATGTAGCAGTGTAGGGAGGTGAACTGTGGGAACTGGGCTGTCAGAGGCCCTGGGGAGGATAGCTGAGATTCTTGAAAGAGATTGGAGGGAAATTCTTTTCTGCACCAGCTCTAGGGGTAGACGCTCGGCTGTCTGAGCATGAACGACAATGGAGGATCCTCTCTCCAGGTTTTTTTGAGGATCAGGCAAGCCCTTTTTTGGGGGAGACTCTAGGCTCGTATTTCATGAGCTTGTGGCTACACAGTCACACCATACTTTCTTTAGCATTATTCCTTTTTGCTCATCTATTTTTTTTGACCCACACCTGAGGTTTTTTTTTTAATTGAGCTGTAATTAACATGCCATAACATTCACTCTTTTAAAGTGCATAATTCAGTGGTTTCACTATAATCACAAGGTTGTGTAACCATCACCATTATCTCACGCCAGAACATTTTCATCACCCCAAAAAGAAATGCATACTCATCAACAGTCCTTCTCTCATTGTCCAAACCCTTAGCTCCTAGCAACACTAATTTATTTTCCTGCCTCTATGGATTTGTCTCTTCTAACTTTGTAGATGCTGGGGAATCTGTAATATGTGGCCTTTATGTCTGGCTTCTTTCACTTAGCACAGTGCTGTAAAGGATCATCCATGTTGTAGCATGGATCAATACTTCAATTTTTAAGGCTAAATAACATTCCACTGTATGGACATATCATTTCTGTTTATCCACTCAACAGGTGACAGACATGTGGGCTCTTTCCATTTTTTGGCTATTATGAATAATGTTGCTATGAACACTTAATTCTTTTCTTCTTTCTTTCTTAGAGAGAGTGTGTGCATACATGGGAGCCGGGGGGCCGGGGCAGCAGGGAGAAGAAGAGAGAATTTTAAGCAAGCTCCACACCGAGCATGGAGCCCCACACAGAGCTCAGTCTCACCACCCTGAGATTATGACATGGGCTGAAATCAAGAGTCAGATGCTTAACTGACTGAGCCACCCAGATGCCCCATGAACATTGAATTCTAACTTAACTTGTTACAAGTTATTGTGTAGGTTCTTAGTTCCAGTTCTCTTGGGTGTATACCTAGGACGGGAACTCCTGTTTAACTCCATGTTTACCTTATTTAAGAACTGCTAAACTGTTTTCCAGAAGGGAAACACATTTTTCATGTCCTCCAGCAATATATAAGCATTCCGATGTCTCCACATTTTCCCCCAACACTTGCTCTTTGTCCATCTATCTTACTATAGGCCATGCTAGTAGATGTGAAGAGAGATCTCATTCAGCCTTGGTTTGCATTTTTTAAATGATTAGTGATGATAAACATTTCTTCACATTCTTATTGGGTATTTGTACATCGTCTTTAAATAAATGTGTATGCAAATCCTTTGCCCATTTTTAAATCTGTTTATCTTTTTGTTGTAGAGTTGTAAGAGTTTTTTTTATATATATTCTGGATATAGATTCTTATCATATATAAGATTTGCAAATACATGCTTTTCATTTTGTGGGTTGTCTTTTCACTTTCTTGGTGGTGTTCTTTAAAACACAAATGTTTTTATTTTTGATGAAGTTTGACTTATCTGTTGTTTCTTTCATTGTACTTTGGTGTCATGTCTAACTCAAGGTCACAAAGATTTACTCCTCTTTTCTTCTAAGAGTTTCATAGTTTTATCACTTGCATTTAAGTCTTTGATTCATATTACTTTTGTATATTGTGCAAGGTACAGATCCAAATTCATCCATCTTCCTTCCTTCCTTCCTTCCTTCCTTCCTTCCTTCCTTCCTTCCTTCCTTTCTTTCTTTTCTCTCTTCTTCTCCTTCTCCTCCTTCTTCTTTTCTTTCTTTCTTTCTCTCTTTCTTTTCTTTCTCCTTCCTTCCTTCCTTCCTTCCTTTCTGCATGTGGATATACAGTTATCCAACACCATTTGTTGAAAAAACTATTCTTTTCCTAGTGGATTATCTTGGCACCCTTATTGAAAATCAATTATCTATAAAGAGATGAATTTATTTTTGGATTGTCAATATATGTTTATCCTTATACCAGTACCACTCTGTCTTATGATTCGGGTAGGTTTATCATAGGTTTTGAAATTGGGAAGCCTGTGTTTTCCAACTTTGATTTTTTTTTTTTCAAAATTGTTTTAGCTACTTTGGGTCCCTTACATTTCTATATGAATTAGGATCAATTTGTCAATTTATGTAGAAAAGGCAGTTGAGATTTTGACGGGGATTGTGTTGACTTTGTAAGCCAATCTGGGGAGTATTGCCATTTTAACATTATTTAGTCTTCTCCAGTGTTATTCTTAAAAAACAAAACAAACCACAAACACCAACAGTTACTTAACTCACATAACCACAATTATTGTTTTTTTGCCATGTGGATAGCTCCTTTTTCCTGCAACTTCTTTTAAAAATGGAATGCTGTGCCTTGTAAGTAAATTATTTTCTTTTACCAGACAAGCTCAACAGTGTATATTTCTATATTAGACAGTAATGATTCTTTTTAGTGAATTATTGGGAGTAAATACTGTATGAATTTCACTGAAAGGTAGAAATGTCAAGGCAAAAAACAGACATTCAAATGATTGACCAATTTGCCATAAAAGAATAGGTGAATAGGTGGGTGTGTGATGAAAAGGATAGGTTGGGGGTTCACAGACTACAACGCTCTTCCAGAGTATTAGCAAGAGCTGATTCTGAATCCCACCAGCTCTCCACTCCTCTCCTTTACACACCATTATTTGCTGTCCAGGTTTTGAAAAGTACTTAATTTCTCCAAAAGTGGTGCGATCCCGGTATTCAGGTGACTTCGTGGGCTTGTGTCTTTAAGGTAGGTCACATATGCTTTTTTAAGAAGATTTTATTTTTAAGTAATCTCTACACCCCACCTGAGCCTCAAACCCACAACCCCGAGACCAAGAGTCCCACGCTCCACTGATGGAGCCAGCCAGGAGACCCGAAGTCACACTTACTGTTAATGACAAATTATAGTTAGTTGCCTGAGCACCCCCAGGTCTGGCTGCCAAAAACGAACCCCTCCACAGTGTTTGGAACTTGTCACTATGAGTCCCTAGAGGGTGCCTCACAGGTGCAGAGACAGTCTGTCAGCCACAACTACCTCGTCGTATCTGTCCCCTGTTGCATCTCTACACTTGGTCCCCACCCCCACCCTGCCTTTTGTCTCCAGGAGACACTCATGATTGCATTGCCAAAACCATGCAAGAGTGCTATTTGAAGATTCATTTAAATCTCCCTAGAGGGGCAGAGATTGGGCACCAGAGCAATACCATTTCTGTATAGACAAAGAGAATGGTCTTCTCTATCCTAAATGTAGCAAGCAACTCTGCCCAGTCCTGAGTCTGAGTCATTCTTGAAAAATCCAAAAAATCTCATGCCCTTTTATCCCTAACTATACTACAGCTGTACTGAGACACCTACAGGGGGGAAAGGCAGCATTGCATCTACATCATTTTCTTTCTCTTGCTTCCATCTCACCTCAGCCTTCTCCTTCCTCCTGGTGGCCAAACAGAAGCTGAATGAGTATAAGAAAATGAGGGCGGGGGCCACCTTACTAGCTCAGTGAGATGTCTGCTCTCTGGGACAAACGTGACTTTCTTTTGGTTGAAAATGATGCCTACCCCCAAGAAGACTTATGAGGATTAACGGAAGTAATAATGTAAAGAAAAATACATGAAAATAATGCAAAATAAAGTAATGCCCCCCCCCCCCAAGTCCCTGGCACAAACAAGACATTTTCTCTTGGGCTTTAATTTTTTTCCCTTTTTAATAGAGGTGGGGAAGGGACAGAGAGAGAGGGAGAATCTCATGCAGATTCCCTGCTGAGCCCAGATCCTGACTCAGGGCTCAATCTCACAACCTTGAGATCATGACCTGAGCCAAAATCAAGTGTCGAATGCTTAACCAACTGAGCCACCGAGGCACCCTCTCCTGGGTTTTAAAATATCAAAAGTGAATCATTGAACACTGCATCAAGGACTAACTATGTATTATACAGTGGCTAACTGAACAGAATTTTTAAAAATTAAAACAAATAAAAATAGAATATCAAAAGTGACAAGATTCCTTTTCTGGTTAAAGGCACCTTTTCCAAATATTTCTCACTGCCCCTAGGGAAATTTCCCCAGGGCCTGTGAGTCCAGAAAAGACTGCTGGGTTGGCCCCCCTCCTTCCTATGGACTTACATGTCTCTACCCAGTCCAGAGCACAGTTCAAACTTAGAATTTCTTCCTTCTCTGCTCACTTGCCAGGCACTTGGGGATGATGGACTGCCTGTCTGTGGTTTGGCCCGCTGGTGCCAGAACACATGGGCATGGTGCCTCTTCTGAGTTTTTTGCCCAGGGCAGGAAGGGACGGAGGGTGTCCCAGCCCACCCTCCTGCCCACAAGGCCAGGGCATTTCAGTACAGTCACAGCCCTTGGCTTCGACAAAAATAGAAGCTTGTTTCATCCACCCTGTGCAAGGTCTTTTCCGTGACTCCTCCTCTCCAGAAATCCCCACTGGTTTTTAGGAAGCTGGTCCTCCTCCTCTACCCACTGGGCCCTGCCCCTGCCACTTTCCAGAACCGCTTCCAAGGGGAGCACTGCTCAGCCACTGCATTCCTTTTCCTTTGCCCCGATTTCAGCACAGGTGCTGCATCCAGGCACCCTGACAAAGCTGTCCTTTCTCCAATCTGGCCAGACACGGCTCTGCGTAATTGTGCTCTGCCATCCACCTGCTCCCCCGCGGCTGTCCCCGACCCCACAGCAGGTGCGGCCCATTGTAAAACCTCCCAGGCCGAGTGAGGAATCAGAAATGCCAAACTGGGTTACATAAGTGGGTTAGGCAGGTGGCGAGCGAGGTACATTCTATAAGGAAGTTGTGAGTCAGGAGCCTGGCAACGTGAATTATCAGTTCTCAGTTTGGTTTCATTTCAACAAGCAGTTACTGAATGTCTGGTGTGTTCACAGAAGTGTGAGAGATGATTCTAGATGTTGGAATACAGAAGTAGAAGGAGGACTCTGTGAACCAGGCCCTGAGGACACAAATACAAGACACGGGCTCCAACTCAGATAGTCCCCAGTCCACGGGGGAGTCAGACACAGGAAGCATTATATACACCACATGGTGACCGGGTGGTAGTAACAATGCATGCAAGGTTCAGAAGGAAAAGGGAGTGATTCTTTATGGAGAGTCTTCAGGGACTCAGAGGCGATATTTAAGCTGGGTTTTGAAAAATGAATACAAGTTGGCCAGGTGCATAAGAGCATAGAAGAATATCCTGTTAGAGGAAACAGGGTCTTTGAACTTCTAGAGGGTAAACTAGAGGGGGATGTGCACCAGGAAGGAACCCAAGGGGGACTTGGTACACCCTGTAATCTCTCTCAGCCCCCTTCAGGTCCATTTGTAATAAGCAACCTGAGCAAAAATGGTGAGCGTGGTCTGTGGACTCCATTTCAAGGCAAGTCCATATCCGTATCCTCCCCTTTCAATTCTATATATTAATTTGAGTTGCCCCTGGGAAGTGGGGCCTCAGGGACAGAGAAAGTGAGAAGTAGTTCCAGATGACTGGGACAGACACAAGAATAGATAAGACCATAGAAGGCATTGGATGCCACATGAAGGGATTTACATCTCATCCTGAGGGTTGGAGCTTGCAAACTGGTGGCCATGCAATAATTTTTTTTTTTTTTTTTAATCCTAAGGACCTGTTTTGTTTAGCTCTTACAAAGTTTTACAAGTCAGTACCTTCCTGACATTCCTTGGAAGAATTGGATCTGACATCCCTGGATTCGTGGTCTTGCAGGAGCTAGCCCGTGTCATAGCTGCCTTCTCTAAACCATGTGGGGGGCTCTCTATTTGCCCCAGTCCTTTCCATTTTCTCAGGCTTTCATGCAACCTTCTGGGCTCTGTGAGCATTTCAGTATGCCACCTGGAGGCAACGGAGAGCCACTAGTTTTAAGTAGGTGAGTCCAGTGGTAGGATTTGGATTGATAAGATTGGTGGGTGACTGGATTTGAGAGGAGAGCACTGGAAGCAGGAAGACCTGTCAGTCAGCATTAGGGAG
This sequence comes from Lontra canadensis, assembly GCF_010015895.1. Taxonomy (NCBI): domain Eukaryota; kingdom Metazoa; phylum Chordata; class Mammalia; order Carnivora; family Mustelidae; genus Lontra; species Lontra canadensis. Next base: position 4,264,871 of record NW_022631015.1, read on the forward strand.
GAGGGGACAGATTCAAGCAAGGAACTGTGCCCCTCGTGGGCCCAGGTGCAGATGTACACACACACTCTCTAAATATGGCAAAATACCTCCTGCTTTCTCAATACTTTGGGGTTCTTGGATTTCTTACAACTTCTTTACCCTCTATAGATTTATGTTCAATTTAAAGATGAGATTTCTTTTGACAGAGGATGGAAGTACAAATATTGTTTTTTCTGGGGCTCGCTGCTCCTCTCTGTCCCCTCCTCTCCCCTCAGATATGGAGCTGGGTTGTGGCCAAAAGAGAACATCAAATCCTGGATCATTGATTTTTCTGACCTCAGAGGGCCCTTTGCAGAATGAAGCCTCATACTTTTCAAGCTTCTCCAGTGTTTATCCCCCAGAGAAATGTGCCCTATTTTTCCCTTATCCAGCAAACAGCTATTAATTAACTGGAAGGGGAAAAAGAAGAGAATTGTAGGGGAAGTATGGTGGGGTAGTAAAAGAGTAGGTCCTCTCACTGACCCCAGGGCAGTATGTAATCCACTTCAAATCTCTTTCCAAATTACAACAATGGCTTGTAGAGGAGGGGAAGAAGAGAAACCATAAATTCCATTCTTACCTCCAACATCTGCTCCCTCTCTATTGTTGTGTGACCCTCCTAGAGTGGCTCTTGGTCTCCATTTCTGCAGCAGGATGAAAGAAAGATTGTGCAAAGCCAGCCAAGTGCCAAGCAATTGAAAAACAAATGGTATTATTCATCTGGAAATTGATCTAGCCAGCCTTTGTCTCGGCTGCTAGAGCTAATTTCATTCACAGGTGTCATGTCATTTACTGATTTAACCATCTCTTTCTGTGCCATTTCTCAGCATTGCTCTTTTAAGTAAAATAACATTCTTGTGTTTGTGTCTTGATTACACATGTCACTGGAGACAGAAATGAAGGTTTAAAATTTCCTGCTAGGTGTTCGTTCTTCCTGGCTCGGATCAGGCATGGTTGCTGGCTATTGGGTTGCATGAACCGGCTGTGGTGTGGTGAGTGGGGGCAGGGACTAGAACAGAGGCTCCCTTGTTCATTTAACAAACATTCTGTCCTAGGGGGGTTCTCAAGGAAGCAAAGACCGAGTCAAGGACTTGAAAGCAAGTCCTTTACTGGAGAACCAAAGAAAATGCCAGCTGTGAGGTGAGGAAATAAGACAGAGAAAGAAGACAGCCAATCAAGGGTGCAATGTTGGGTCAACTGGGAAACTTTGGGATCTGGTATAGAACACAGGCCTCAGAGTTATCCCATCCAAGGGTTGAGTGGACTGGGATATTGGTATACCATCTCCCATTAATCATTGATTGAGGACTGCTCCCAGGAAGCATGAATTCCCTAGAACTTTGGCCCTGCTTTTGGAGTAGCCAAAGCAGGTTTTGGTGGCCAGAGAAAGTGCTCTGCCAAAGGAGTACAAATACTGGCAGCTGGAATTGGGACCATCCTGGGCTAAAATGATAAGGACAAGAGGCTATGGGTGGGGCAATGACAGCATCTGCTCCATATTGTTTGAAGACTTGCTGTGTGTCATGCACTCTCATATAATGGTTACTGAGATGGATTTTGTCTCTGTCTTCACAGAGTATACAGCTTAGTGGAGGAGACAAACAAGTAACCAGTCAGTACCCAAAAGATGGGACATTTTGAGATGGTAAAAAAGAGAAGTGTGTCAGGGAAGGCCTCCTGGAGCAGATGTCATCTAAGCTAGATGAGGATTAGAACTAGAAATAGTCTCATTTGGGAGGATTAGCATGTGCAAAGGTCCTAAGGAGAGTGAGTTTATGGCAAGCTTTGAGAAACCACAGAAATTTGGTGTGGACTGAGTTCAAGGTGAAGATTCTAGAGGGGGAGCACATGATGGAAAACTTGGAAAATTGTTTGGACAGTTCAAGAGCCAGTTTCTTCCTAAGACCAAATCTACTTCCAATGACTATTTCAAGTCCTCAAGTGGTTATCCCTAGAATTTTCTTCTCTATTTTAATCTTGCATGCAACCATTTATTTTATGCATATTCTAACAGAACAGAATCTTTTAAAGACTTTAAATAGAAAACCTAACAAAGGTTTGTTTGATCTTGTTACAGACTAAATTAACATATAATTGGCAAATTATTCCTATTCTTAGATTCAATGGCTGGTTCAAGTAGTATTTCTAAAGAACTCTGGCCCTTAAGAGACTTAAACTATGTAATGGAGTGTGGCATATTGTATTTCTGAAAGATGGTCACGATGATATCTCCTAACCCACACTCTTTAAAATATGATTTGAAACTCCTCCCAATGAGTGATGGGCCCTCTGTTTCTTCCTCTTGAATTTGAATGGGCTTGTGACTACTTTGGCAGTGATACTATGTGACTTTTGAGGCTAGTTCTTAAAAGGTAAGCCCCACCTTGGTTTTCTAGGGATAATTGTCTTTGGAGCCCAGAGCCCCCATGTAAGAGGTCGGAGGCCTCCATGCTGTGAGGTCACAGGAAGAGGTTGGGTGCGGTAGTTCTGGCCCAATAGTCCCAGTTGCAGTTCCACTTGAGGCTCAGCTGCCAGATATATGAGTGAAGACACCTCCAGATGACTCCTGCCCCCAAGCATGAGTCACTCCCAGGCTTTGAACTCTCCTAGAATGAAAGCTTCATGTCTTGCTTAAAGGACATCTAGAATATACTCAGTATGATATGAGGCAGTGGAACAACCTTTCCTCTATTTCAAAGGGGGAACCCAGGGCGGGATGTGGGCACTGGGAGGAAACCTCACCATGGAATACAGATAGAAGACAAAGAGGAGCCAAGGAGAAACCAGGCCACTGGTGACATCATTTGATTTGCTACATAAACCCTTGCTGGGAACTAGTCCTAGCTCTAGACTTCTGAGTCCTTGATTATGTGAACTAGTTTTAATTGGATTTTCTGTGGCTTGCAACAAAAAGAGTCCTAACTGATAGCCAGGGATAGGATTTGTTATCTGTCAAGGAGATAAAGCATTTCAGGCAAAGGGAAGGGGAAACATTTTCCAAGTGTGTATCATGGTGGGGGCAGTACCTGTTGTATAAGAAGGGAGAAAATTTCTCAAGCCAAAATCATGCTTTTGCAGTAATGTTTCCCAAGGTTATGTTTTTTCCCCTCTTTACTTGGTGGATAATGTGTATAAGTCCCCTGCATGATAGGCACTGTGTTGTGGGTTGGGGATAAGATATCAAATAAGAGAGTGGTGGACTCTGCCTTTGAGGAAGTTGCATTCCAGCTGGAAATACAGATGTTATGATGGTTAGAAATAGGGTGGTCAGATTGCAGGAGGAATGGAAGATGCTCTAGAAGGTGTAACGGAACCTCGCCTAGGTTGAGAGGAGGGGTGAAGACAGGGTTACCTGAGAAAGTGACATTCAAGCAGGGCCTAAAAGATGAGTAAAGATTTAGTTAGTTGGGGGTTGGAGGACTATTTGAGGTAGAAAGAATAGCATATATTTGGCTATAGGACTTCTAAAGGCTTTGAAAGTATAAATGTACATTGTGAACCCCAAGAGGGGCTGAGGTATGCAACATCCCCCAGGCTTGTTGACATGGGGCCATGATTTATTTGAAGAGCATCTCATAGGACTTAGAAAACAAGTGTGGTTTCAGGAATGAACAGAAGTGTTCTGGGGGCAGAGGGAACATAGTCCTGTTAAAACCTATATATGAGAATAGAGGGGATGAAAAATGGATAGATAGGAAGATAGGTGATAGATGATAGATAGATAGATAGATAGATAGATAGACAGACAAATGAGATGGATGGGTGGATGGATGGTTGGATAGATGAATGGATGCATGGATGGATGGATGGATAGATGAATGAATGGCTGGATAGAGGGGTAGATGGACAGATGGGTAAATGGATGGATGGATAGATGGATGGTGGGTGGATAGATGGATGGTGGATGGATGGATGAATGGATGGATGGATGGTTGGATGGTAGACAGGTGGAGAAAGAAATATTAGATAGGGCCCAGAGGGGTCAACATAGACAAGACTTTGAATGTCAGGGTACATAATGTGTTGGTGTTTGAGTGTTGAGTCATGGTTGAGGTTGTATGTGAGATGTCTGGGAGCAGAAAGGAAGGTTGCAGTGATACAGGCATGAAGCAATGAAATTCTAATGGGACAGTTGGGGTTAAGTGGAGAGAAAGGGATAAATTTAAGAGACACTATAGCAGAGGATCAGGCAATTAACAATAGCTATCATGTGAAAAGAAGGGCAAGAGGAAGCAAAGTTTAGAGACTGGCTTTGGGAGGAAGAAGATCTCTAGAAAGAAATGGAAAACATATTTCTCTCTAGCAATTAATAGTTTGCTGTGCAATGGCAGAAAATATCTCAAGTCACGAGGTTACTAAGCATTTGCCAGATCATTGGCAGCGTTGGTAAACCCAGGAGAGTGGGGAGAGAAGACAGGAATTATGGTAAATAGAAGCTTGGAGATTTCCAGTGGGTTTTGATCATCTGTGTCATCTATTACCTTGGCCCCTGAGAGCTGCCTCTATTTTTGTTCACAATGGTCTGCCTGAGTGACATCGTCTACCTCAAACCTGTGCAGCCCCATTTCAGTAAGAGGAAAGAGTGATAGAAATTTCCTTTCAGGTCAGGATGTTAGAACAGATAAAAAAGAGAAGATATTTAAGAGAAAAATAACCCAGCAGTACACCATTCATCAATTTCTCCCTCTCTCTCCCTCTTTCATCTTGCCTGACCTAATACCCTGAAACATCCATGATAAGAAATGTGGGCACAGATAGCTTTCTATGGAACCGGATGCTCACAAAGCACAACCGTGATTAATATAGCCCGCACACAGGTGATGTTTTTATTCCTTAACTATCACTCCTTCCTCTAGGGAATCTGTACACTTCTCTCTGTCAGAGTCAGGATCTGCTGTACGGACTCCCTGGAGATCATGGCCAGATGCACAGTCCTGCCTGTTGAGGACTCTGAAAGAGTCTTCTAGACATCCATGACCCTGAATCCTTCTGCCATTCCCTAATAATTACATCTGAGGTTGATTGCCACCTTTGACACAAACATTTCTTTTGGTCACCCATTGACCTCCTCTATAAGGAGCTGTTGATGAATCACTGTCACCTGGAATCCTGACTCATGGCTCAGAAACGTCCAATAGGGCCTTGCCAGCATTGGAATGAGCTTTCACATTCCATCTGACTCAGGGAAAATCTCCCCCGCATCTCTTCTCACCAGACCCAGTGCTTGATGCTGGGCCAGACTGGTGAAAGGGACAGACATGGGACAATTAACACAGAAATGAAACAGCCTGTGACCAGGCCTACAGAGGCTGGGACTAGGGGCTGGAGACACAGGAAGGGGATTAAAGCAGGTGTTACCAGGAAGTGACACTTGACCTTGCACAGTGAGTAGGATTTTGGTGGGTGCAGAAAGATATCTAAGCAGAGAAGCATGAATCTCTGACCTTATTGGAGGGAAAAATAACAAGAGTAGGCCCAGTCTCTGACATCAGGGAGCAGAGGGAGCGGTGTGGCCTAAACACGAGGCTTTGTAAATGTCATGCTTATGCCTTTATGAATAACAATACAATAACAGCAGAATTCTACGAGTATTTATTACGTGCCAGGCACACTGCTCTGTGCTATACCTGAATTTTCTTTCAATTCTGTATGGCCTATGGAAGCACTGAACGGTATTACTTTCCTTTTATTTTTTTAAAAAAAGATTTTATTTATTTATTTGACAGAGAGAGAAATCACAAGTAGGCAGAGAAGCAGGCAGAGAGAGAGGGGGAAGCAGGCTCCCCACTGAGCAGAGAGCCTGATGTGGGGCTCGATCCCAGGACCCTGAGATCATGACCTGAGCTGAAGGCAGAGGCTTAACCCACTGAGCCACGCAGACACCCTATTACTTTCCTTTTATAGGCAAGGAGGTTGGAGAATTTCCGTAAGGTGTCCGAGGTCGCACAGCCGGCAGCCCTCATCCTCTGCTCTGCCTGTCCCACAGCAGAGGCCCCACCCTTTCTGGCTTGCAGGCTGGGAGGAGGGTTGTATGCTAGTCTCCAAACCTGGGGGCGCCTGGGTGGCTCAGTTGGTTAAGTGTCTGACTCTTGATTTCCACTTAGGTCCTGCTCTCAGGGTTGGAAGATGGAGCCCCATGTGGGTCTCCGAACTCAGCAAGGAGTCTGCTTCAGATTCTCTCTCTTTCTCTCCCTGTGCCCCTCCCTGCACCCCTCTCTCTAAAACAAAAAATAAATAAATCTAAAAAAAAATGGAGTCTCCAAACCTAGCTGAACTCTTAAAATACACAGATTCTCTGACTCTGTTCCCAGAAATGTGATTCACTGGGTCTGAGGGAGAGGCCAATGCTCTGTACTTTTAGAGAATTTGCCAGGTGATTCTGATGGTAAACAACACAGTACCTATAAACCTTGCAGGGAGGCTTCTGTCCAAACCTACCTCCGGAGCTTTGCTACCTTTTCAGTTCCCATCTCAGTGGGAAGGATGTTTGATACAACTTAAAAGTCAGGTCTTCTATACCCTGCCCTGATGCCACCAGCTGTCTGATTTTGGAAGAGTCACATGGCCTTTGGGGTTTTCATTCTTTGTATGTCAGAGTCAGGGGTGGACTAGATGACTCCTGATACTACCTCAGGCTTCATCATTCAACAATTCTGCTGGGCAACGACAGAGCCCCCCTGTTATTAGGATATGACAAATCAGTAACTAAAGATCAGAGATCTGTATTAATTTTCTAGGGTTCCTACAATAAAATATCATAGACTGAGTGGCTTCAACAACAAAAGTTATACTGTCATGCAGTTCCAGAGGATGTAAGTACAAAAATCCAGAAGTCAGCAGGCTGTGAGGGAGAATCTATTCTGTACTTCTCCTCTGGCTTCTGGTTGTTTGCTGGCCATTTTTGGAGTTCCTTGGTGTGTAGAAGCATCACTCCGTCTCTGCATCAGTCTTTATATGATGTTCTTCTTCGTGTGTGTGTTTGAGTGTGTGTGTCCAATTTTCCCCCTGTCATCAGGGTACCACTCATAGTGGAGTATGACCCACCCTAGTCCAGTATGACCTCATCTTAACTAATTGTATTGGCAATGACCCTATTTCCAAATAAAGTCCTATTCTGGGGTTCTGGGAGTTAGGAATGCAACATATGAATTTTTAGAGGACCCAATTCAAAACACAACAAAGTCCAAGTGAAAAACACCACTGAAAAAAACCACCACAGTCGCTTGATACTGAGTGGATTTCTACATCAGTTAGGGAGATTTGTTGCAAACAACAGAATCCACTCATGCTGATTTATGCTGGGGAGGACTTTATTAAAGGATGCTTGCTAACTCCAGAGGAGCTGCTGGGTCAAGAAGGACACCGATATTGCACCGGGGTCCTGCCGTAGTGCCCACTCCTAGGCACAGACACACAGTTCCCAGGGCATTGCTTGCTGCTGGGTGCAGGATTGAGCCCCTGCCACCCATCACAGCCAGAGAATGAGTGACGTGCAGGGCCTGCTGCCTTGCATGGCTTCCTTCATAGCAGAATCCCACACAAGTGTGTCTTACACTCTGTTAGTGGGATACCCTGGCAAAACTATATTGAAATGGAAAATGTACATACCCTTTGACGCAGCAATTCCTCTCCTATGAATTTTGTCAGTGAATATGCTTGGAGTGTTGCTTATATAAACCCAAACACCTCAATATCCATCAGTGGTAGATGCCTGAATAAACCATGATAAAAGTATGCCCAGGAGTGAGGCTACATTAAGTGTAATGATATAAGTCAGTGGTTCTGAGCTCGGTCAGACCCCTTGACCCCTTTTTATAATAAGTGTTTATAATGCTCCCTTTGCTCTCCTGAAATAAAATTCATAGATAATATAACCTACACACATACTTCTTTAAAAATCAATATAATGACACAATGAATCACACACGTAAGTTTAAAAGATCAATATATTGCCCTCACTGTAACAGAAAAGAGAAATGGAAGGAGGGGAACTGACAATGAAGTGTTTCAATCTATAAATGTACAGACAGGAGCACACTGGGAGACATACAGAAGTTAAGGTCCGCCCCTGTGTATGGAGTCACTATGAACCTCCCAGGCACAAATGTAAACCCTTCAGCTGTGCACTGGAGTTCAGGTCTCATTAGTTGCTTTGCTATTGATGATGGGATTAACCAAAAACAGACAAAGCAAGGTACAACCCTCCCTAGATATCTCTCTACTTTTCTGTAATAGGTAATGCATGCTTAAAACCCTGCAAAGATTATTTGTGTCTAAATTAAAACGAATTTTGGATCTTAGCTCTGATTATTCTAAACAGGTTTTTCAACTTCACGAATGTCTTGGGAGATATTTCAAAACTATGAGAGTTCCTTCTTCATGTGAAGGACTGACTTACATGGTATAGAGTACTGAACGTCAATGGGCTCCCACCCACTAAATTCCAAGACCACCCCCCACCCAAATTAACAATTCCCACAAATTTCCAACACACTTCTGCTATGGGGGAGAATGCCTGCTTTGAAAACCAATTACCATGATCTATGTTTATTGACAAGGAAAAAAGTCTACGATATGTATTTTTATTACAATGTATGGTTAAGCAATAATGTTGGCGTCAGGATCAGTGTCTACAACATGATTCTATTTTTGAAGAAGGAAAACCATAAAGAAAGAAAGCTGATGAAAGAAAAATGTGTGTGTGCCCATGTACACCCACAGAGGAACAAATCTGAATATATATAAACAAAACTTAACCGTAGTTATCACTGGTGATGAGATTACAAGTGATTTTCATGTTCTAATGCTTTTTTTTCCTAATATGACTGATTTTTTTTTATAATGATATATTACCTTTATAGTCAGAAAAATAAAACTACTTCCCTTTGGCAAACAAATCAAAGAAGAAGACTGGTCTCTTGACTTCAACGTTATTGATATTTGGAGCTGGATAATTCTTTGCTATGCTGAGTGCCATGGGATGTTCAGAAACACGCCTGTCCTTGACCTATTAGTGGCTCATAGCACACCTCACCTTCAACCCCAGACACGAACACGAACATGTCCAGACATGCCAACCTTCAGCCTGTGTTGAGAATCACTGTTGAGAAGGAATCCAAGCTCAGACTCTGGAACCCCACTGCCTGGCTTCTAATCTGCTGCACCATTCGTATTCTGGGCAAGTCACGGGATAAGTCTGCCTCAGTTTCCTCATCTGTGGAGTAGAGAGGATGGTCCATTATAGGGTCGTTTGGGAATTAAATTACATTTGAATGATTTGCATAGTTCCTGGAATATAGTAAAATGCACAAAAATGTGAGCTTTGATTATGAAAAGAAATGGTCTTCTAGTTATGGGGGGGATTATAAATACATCAGGTATAAGGAAGGAGCTGAACTCCACACACCACTGTCCTTAAGAAACTGGACTCTTCCCACTGGGTCTTGGAAGTCCCTCTCTAGGTTGCTTCTTTCCTGGGACCTGAAAAAATTCTGAGAATGTCCCAAACTTTTTCTGATACCCCAGCTACCAGAACAGTCTCATTTCTGTAATTAAAATGTTTAGTCTAAGGACACCTGGGTGGCTCAGTCGGTTACGTGTCTGCCTTCAGCTCAGGTCATGATCCCAGGGTTCCGGGATCGAGCCCCGTGTTGTGCTCCCTGCTCAGTGGTGAATCTGCTTCTCCGTCTGCCCCTCCACTGCCCTTGTGCTCCCTTTCTCTCCCTCCTTCTCTCATGTGTGCACCAGCGTGTGCGCCCAGATAAGGAAAATCTTTTTTTTTTTAAGTGTTTAGTCGTATGTGTAAAACTCCAAACTTAATTCAAAGGTGATATTCCCCCCTCATGAGCTCCGTGGGGGAGGGAAATAGGGGGCTTCTCTCTTATTCTGTTCCCCACAAGGCAGCACCTGGGACCCCTCCAGGTTCTGCTTATGTGAGGAGGGACAAAGCCTTCTGTGACTGGCCCTGCACGATCCGCTTTGAAGTCCTCTGGGCTTGGCCAATGCTCAAAGCCGTGCTTTTTGAGGGGAGTTGCCTTGTTGCTCAGGGACACCCTGCCGCAGATTCCAGGATGTGGGTGACACCCCTCCCTCTTGCTGCTGTGGAATCTCCTTCAGCACCAGGGTGTGCCCCCTCTGGGAGCTGCCCCACTATGGCAGGCCATGTCCAGTCAGTTCAAACCTAATCCCCAAGAAGGAAGACCAGTGGCCTCGCTTTCTGCGGTGGGTGAATTGCATCCTCTGCTCAGGGCCTCGGGGCAGTATGGGAACCATGCATAGCTGTCCCTCTGCACCCCAACCTTAGGGGAGCCCCTGAAGCTTGGCCACTTGGCTTCATGTGACCAGGAGCAGCCTCCCTTAGGCTGTGGAGCAAGTGGAGAGGGATGAGGGGTGAGGGCATCTGCAAGACTCCATCACTTCCTCCCAGAGGATTTGCTGCCTCTTGGCTGCTCTTTCCTTGTAGGGGACCACTCATGCTGGGGGACCCCATGGATGCTACGCAGCCACACTCCCAGCACTCAGGGCATGAGGGATGCGGTCTTGGAGGCCTCAGCTGAAGCACAGAGAAAGGTTCCTCTGAGTGTCGTGATGGCCTCACTTCCTGGTTCATCTGGGTCACAGACAGCTTCTCTGTGCCCTGAGGGGTCCCTGCCACACTGTCTGAGTCTTCTGAACAAGGCAGCAGCATTCACTGGAGGCGGGCCCCAGCCAACAGCTGGGCTCACCCGGAAGTCTGCGTTTCATGGGTGACAGGCTCCTTAACTGAGCAGGAGGGATTTCTCTAGAAACGAGGCGGCCCAGGCACGACGCCAAATGCCACCAGTAATGACTCCCCAGCTATGAGGCTCCTTGGGAAGTCACATTCAATCCCCAAGTCCGCACATTCAATGCGAGCTGGGGCCAGCGTCAGACTCTGAAATGTACAAAATAACCGGCACAGTCAGGGGATGAATCAGATCCTGCTAGGCGTGGAAGAGCCACCTCAGCTCCCAGAACTGCTTAGCGGGTGGCCAGGAAACATCTCCAGAGCAGAGCGGTCTGCGTTGCTGTCGGCAAAGGCATTTAAATGTTCTCAAGTACGAAACTGCTTTACAAATGGGGTAGAGGGAACTTGCGGACAACTGGGGCTTCTAACGGGGCCCCTGGGGTCAAGTAGAGCAGACGTCCTCCAGCGGCGTCTCCAGACCAGCCGTGTCAGCACGGCATCATCTGGGAACTTGTTAGAGATGCAAATTTGAGGGCATCGCCCCAGACCTACCCTGGACACTCCGGGGATGGGACCAAACAACCCCTGTTTTAGTAAGTCCTCTAGGTGAGTGTGAGGCCACTAGAGTCTCAGAAGCACGCATCAGGGATGCTTGGGCAGGTCTCTAAGCACACGCTGGGCTTTGCCTGGGATCGGGAATCCCCAAGATGGAAATCTGAGCTTGGTCCTCAAGTGGGGTTCAGCAAGCGGTGTGAGTAGTGGGAGAGTGAGAAGCTGTGTTTAATTCACCATGACCAACTTCCTCTGGAGTACTCATGAGCCCAGAGAAGGAAAGGAGTGTGTGATAGAACAACAACAACAGTAACAGCAACAAGAAACAGAAAAAGTCTTTCTTTCTGGAGCCCAAACAATCTAACAGGGGTGTCTTCGGGAATCACCGGGAAGCAGAAGTGGAGTGGTGGGAGCAGCAGCAGAGCAGTGAGCCAGATCTGAGCCTGGGTGGTACACAGCCGCGCTCTGGGGACTCCTGTCATTCATCGACTATTAATTAGACCCTGCTTATGGGTTACTTCTTGTGTGCTCAGCCTGGGAAATTGGGCTATAGGATCAGCATTTGCGATTAGAAGCAAATGTACCACATAAGGTAAAAAGAGAGGCAGTTTGTAGACAGAGCACTAGCTCAGACCTAGAAAATATCTGTGGGGCACAGGGAGTTCTCAAAGCACACCACTCTGCTAGCATTTGGGACAGAAACCTCACTTCCCATCACCGTTGTATGCCTTCTAATCTCCTCTCAGAGAAGACTTTTTTTGAACTTGACCGTGGGATGCTAAAATTAAACAAGAGATTGAATGTCTTGATTCAGGCATCACTATTGGGATTACAGCCGTCATTTCTTTCTCCACGGGGGAAAAATAATTAGCCTCCTCGTAACATTCCTATTTGTGCTGAGATTATGACAGCTCTAGAAGCAAGAGGACATCTCAATGTGTTCCCTCCTATTTCCTCTGCATTGTAATTTCCAGATCACTCCAAATCTCCGTTTAACCACCACCACCATCAATTTAAAAAAGAAATTGTCAGGAGTTTAATAGGGCCTTCAAAATCCATTTAGTTTAAATAATGCATTACTGGAGGACTAACCTTCAACCACCGATGCTGGCTCCCCAAGACTGAATGGCCCCAGGGTAAATGCATTTCATTTAAGCAGTTTCATTTGTGATAGGATTATCATAAGTAGATGGGGGAATTCCCTGAAATGAGGCTTATTTCAAATACAGTCAATCCATTTTCAACTTTTGTGCAAAAATAAAGGTGCCTCTCAGATAAACTAAGTCCTCTTTGAGGGTTGGTCTCCCGTACTTTTGGTTGGCAATTATTTCCAAGGTCTTGGATGTATTTCAGACTTGAGCCCTTGACAAATGAGGCAGTTTACCCAACATTCACAACTGCATTGTAGGAGAAATCCCAAGATCCTTGGACCTACAAGACAAAGAAATTCACAAAGATAACTTCTTTCTTGGTTGCATTGTACCCTCCCAGGACAGGCACCCATGCTGTTTCTCTTCATGGGTACCTGTCCTTTTCTTCACGGTGCGAGGTCTGGCCATGACACTCAGCAAGAGTCTTGAGATAAGAAGACCCAGGTTTAAGGGTTGTTTCTGCCACTTGCCCTATAACTGTCAGCAACATCACAGTATCTAAATGATGCTACACTTGAAAATAAAAAGTCCCTTTTATGTGTATACTATTATATCATGTATAGAATAAGAAGATCATTTCTCATTATAAATCCTTTTCATTATATTTGAGGCTTGCATTCAAGGCCATTCAAGTACCAATTAAAGATGACAGAAGCAACAATTTTCTATTCTTCTTAAACTCTAGATGTTTACCTTAAGCTGACTTCAAAAAGATGAAATGTAGGAGAGGAGTGGGAGATTGGGCCCTGAGGGTGATTAATACAGAACCTCACATGTCAGGAAGGACAATACTCACTCTCTTAGTGGGATCTAGCTTAATCCCCTTTAGAAGAGTATGGACAAAAAAAATAATGAAGAGTATGGACAGAGTTCTGGGACACTATGGACTCTGAAAAACAATCTGAGGGTTATGAAGGGGCTGGGGGTGGGAAGTTGGTGGAGCCTGGTGGTGGGTATTAAGGAGGGCACGTATTGCATGGAGCATTGGGTGTGATGCATAAACAATGAATTCTGTCACACTGAAAAGAAATGAAATTTAAAAAAAAAAAGAATGGGCTCTGAAGTGAGTCCTGGTTGAGAAGGAATTGCAAAAATAGTGACCTAAGCTCCACTGGGGCAATTGCAATCTCCTGCCAGAATACATCCTCGTCTAGTTGGATTCCTCACCTGAGTGATGGACTCTTACACTCTCATGTCCTGGGATTTTGGCAAACTAGAGCAGACCACCAAGTTTGTATGGATATTGGAACCAGGTTATGTAGGATACTGTATAGAAAACAGCCTAGGGAAGAGAAGACATCCCTGACACATCACAAAGGAACTCACTAAATAGCACTCAATAAATACTTGTTGAAAGTAGGTGAAAGACGTAGGGAGAGAAGTCACATCTGCCTCCAGATGGATGCTGTATTCCCACCCCTGCCAGGAGCCCAGGCCAAGCCTGGCCCAGCTGGTCATCACAAATCCACATGGGGATACTTAACAGCTCCAAGGGGGCACACATACCACTACCTGTCAGCCCACCACAGCATTTTTGAAGCTTTGGGGCATCCAAAGCCCCCTTGGGAGTTATAACTATTATAAGCAAGCTGCCAGGAAGAATCATTGTTAACCATGGCTCAGTGGAAGTGGAGGGATTTTCTCAGTTCTGTGCCTCAGTGGTAGGGAAACTGAACAGTGAACACTCCTTTGTTTTTCTTGACTCCCGCCTTTCCTTACAGACAGCTCCGTGCTGGTTCATTGCACCCCCCTCTGCTTGGAATATTTTGCCTTAGTTGTGTTAGTCATCTGATCTGTCCATTATTAATGTCAATTGTGAGGCTCCTGTGATATCGCTGGTCCTGTGTCCGAGGAGATTCAGATTCCATCAGAGCGTGTGGCAGAGAGCCGCCCAAGAACAACCACCCGAAAGGAGAAGGTATGAGAGGACATCCAAGAGTAAACCCCCAAGGAAGTTTACTGCGACAGATGGTTTCTCTCACATGTACTCAGAAAAATGTGCCCCAGTCCGTGTATTGTGCAGGCCATTATGGCCCTGGGAGGGGGTTGAAACCAGAAGGCAAGGTGAGGCGGGAGAGTTTGTTTCTTTCTCGTTAAAGCCTTGATCAGAACTCTGCTTTAGAACAAGGTGGCAGACAAGCTTGTCCAAATGGCGGCCATGATACCAGTGAAGGTCCTCAATATGTCATCAGCTTCTGTTGTTTGCTTTTATGTCACTCCAGCGTCTTCCTAGGTGCTATTTTTTTAAAAAAGATTTTATTTATTTATTTGACAGAGAGAGATTACAAGTAAGCAGAGAGGCAGGCAGAGAGAGAGGAAGGGAAGCAGGCTTCCTGCTGAGCAGAGAACCCGATGCAGGACTCGATCCCAGGACCCTGAGATCATGACCTGAGCTGAAGGCAGCGGCTTAACCCACTGAGCCACCCAGGTGCCCTTCCTAGGTGCTTTTTAACACTAAAATAAAATCTGAGAAACTTGAGGTCCCATAACTGGAAACATGAGGCAAAAGGATGCAATGTGGTATCTGGGGTATTTTGTTTGGGTGGGACTAGAGAGGAAAATGGGGTGCCAGGGAAGGCATTGACTGATGTGAGAATAACCATGGTGGCCTCGTACCAATTCCACAGCCTTAGCTCAAGTGCCCTTCCTCCCCCTCCCCCCAATAGCATCGACTTCCAATGGTTTAGCTGGGAGGGGCGAGGGCAGGCTTTAGCTATCTTGATCCAGCCTGGGGATCATCCATTTGCTGAAAGAATGGTGAGAGATGCTTGGTTTGGTGGTTGCACTGAGCCGTTCAGACTTTGTCCTTATAGAGTAGCCTCTGTTCATATTTCCACAAATGGACTGTCTGGTTTCCAGGAGGACTTTCAACCACTTGTAATCTCATCTCAACTAAAATAAACCTGTCTGCCTTGCTGTGTTCCTCCGCCCCCACGCAGGCACCAGTTTGCTGTACCAACTGCACTGGTGATGAAGGGTGGGAGGGAGGATAGCAGTGACCTTTATAGGGTGCCTGTTGTCCTTTCTAGAGTTATGAATAGCTCCGTTCCCAGAGGGGAGACTTCTTAAGTTCATCCTTTACAGTTAAACCTTGGTTAAGATGAGAAAGTTATTCTGAGCAATAACTATTTCCTTCCCCCTGAGCCCCCATAATGAAAAAGTGATACTTCCTACTTAAGACTTCATGTTCAGTAAACATAACTCTCAGTTCTAGAAAAAAAAATATATAAATTGCTTTCTAAAGTGCAATGGGATTTTTGCTGCCTGCATTGATCGTACAGTCTTTCAGTCCTGGGTGGTTTTCGTTGACCTCTATGAGGATTGCACACCCCCAAGGACATGACAGGACCTGAACTTTTAAAACATGAGTGACATTCCAGGCAGGCTGTGAAATTTTGCAGTAAATCTGAAACAACATTTTCAACTAAATGACGAGGTAGGTGCTATTTTGAACACAGAGGGAAACCATTACCTAAAGGCTATTTTGTCCATGGCCGGACTGCACTCAGTAGAGTTTCAGGTTCCTTCTAAGTGAGTTGCCACCTGCCACTGTGTGCCCCTCACCCCACCTAGAGTGTCCTGGGCTTACAAAGGGCTGGGCATATTTTCAATTTCCCTGATCACCTCTAGCTGGAGACCTACTGCAATCCCAGCCTTTGATGTTGTAGTGAATTGCAGTGATCAAAGCATTAATAATCCAGGATTTAAGAATGGTGTGAACAAGAGGCAGCAATATTGCAGTTCTACAGAAATATTCTTTTTCTATTATCACTAGTAGGCCTCACTGAAAGATCTGGGTCTGAAGGTGATCACAGAGGAAGGTCCTGGTCAGGGAGTCCGGTCTCCTCACTGTTCACTGGCCAGACAATTCCAGGAACATGCTTAATCTTCCCCATTTATGAAATAAGAAGGCCAACCTAGATCTGCGGTTCTCAAAGCAGAGAGTTTCTAAGAATCATCTGGGCAACAGGTTAAAAACAAAGGCCTCTAAGGCAACTCCCAGAAATTCTGATTTAAAAAAAAAAAAAAACTGCCCATGGATGTTGATGCTGATGGTCTATGGACCACAACTGGGAAAATGCTGGACTAGAGAGAAACTTTTTAACCCCCAGAGTCTCTGAGGGACCGCAGTTGTGATACTAAGTTTGATTCTCTCTGGTTAACTTTGGTGTTCCATTTATTTTCATCTACACAAACTGTTTTTTAATTATCAGGGAATTTACAATCTGTCACAATTTTATTTGGAAACATTTAAGGGAGTAATAGTTCTAAGATGAGTTTCTTTGGGCAAAGAGCTAAGGATACTAAGGAGACGGATGAGGAATTGCCTGTATAGCAGTTTTTCTACAGAAAATGTTCTAGCAAAGAATTTCATATAGTTATAATCTTCTTTGTGCATATTTTTTTCTCCCTCATTTTCCTTCTCTCCTGCCTCCCACAGTAGACCCTATGATTTATTTTTAGGCTCCCTTGATTACATATGGTGAAGGGGATAAGGAAATTCTGCTGCCAAATGTAAAAGCAAGACTTGATCTCAAACTTGATCTGGTTGATGTACAGATCCAATGTCATTACAAAATCCCTTTTCTTGGGCTTTTGGAGATTCTTATTAGAACAGGAGGAGCCATCAGCAGCTTTCATCTTGTCCAGACAACATCGAATCTTGGATCTAAGAACTTGAGAAAAACAAAATCATCTGCTCATTAGGAAAAAAATTAAGGATCCAGCTTAATCACAATAAACCCAGAATTCCCAGCTAAGACATTTTGGGATTTTTGCATCTGCTGGTTCAAGTACTTCAACAGCAATTGCCCTCCTAGAGATTGTACACATCCTCCTATCTGTCATTCATTCAACAAATGTTCATCGAGGTGCCCTAGAAACATGGTGTGGACTTAAAACATGGACCCTGCCCCCATGAATGCCAAGTGCTACAAACAGAGGAATGATGGATTCTGTTCTGGGAGGTCAGGGGAAGCCTTCCTGAGGAAGCGACAATGAACTGAGATTTGAAGACCAGTAGGAGAGAACTAAATGAAGAAAGGATGGAAGGGTATCCTTGGTGGAGGGAATAGCGTGCACAAAGCCATGTGACAGGGAGGACCTACTGGGTACAAGCTACTGAAAAATAGCTTTCATGGGGAAATAGCAAATCATATCTACCTTGGAAAAAGGAAGAGGCAAAATCATGACCTGTCCGCTTTACATAAGGATCTCAGAGATGTCTTCTAACCATGCTCCCTGATACGTGGTCTAACGTGATACTTGTTATTGAATTCTACGATAGGAAATTTAAAGTATATGTTGTTTTATTTAGAAATTCTATTAAATTGTATTAAATTTTCCTTGGACTTGCACTTCCAAATAATAAACCAAATGCTGCTTAGTTTAATTTTCAAGTTGATGAAGCTTCCTTTCCTGTTGCTAATTTAAGTCACTTAAAGTGAATTTTGATTAATCTGGGATAGGAAGTTTTGTCTTTCTTAATTGAAAACATTTTGAACCAATAGAATACTCCAATAAATTATGCAAGAAAGAGCAAGTCTAGCACTAAGGAAATCTTTTTTTCGTTTCCTTTTTTTTTAAATCCCAGTTTTCAAAGGATTAATTTCTCCAAGCTTTACAATAATCTTACTGAAAAGAGTTATTAAACTCTCTACATGTATCTCTTGGCTACAAATGACTTATTTCTGCTAATTAAAAACAAAAATCTCTGTGTCGATATGCATAATTCTAATAATGGTTATATTCTCTCTTTACACAGGGGCTAATTTACCACTTCCATGGATTTCCATCTTCCTTAAACTGCTCAACATCCTATAACTCATGGACGGTGGGAGAGATGATCCCCAAAAATTCTAAAAGAATTTTATTTTTAATTCATTTTAAACCATAAAAGTGTACACAGTGAATCAGAGCTGACCTCTCAGTTGTCTTGAAAGGAGAGATAGAGCTTAAGGGGTTAGCTCAAGAAAAAATGTCTTATGTCGTTCGGGAGAATGAAATGGTTCTTGATATGGTTGGCAGTCTGGCTCTGGAATGCTCTAGTCCCTGACCAGTACTCCAGACTGACTTTCTGCATCTCTCTTATACACACAAGTCACAGTGTCCTGCTGGCTGTCCCCAGAACACATACGAAGCTGATTCTTGCCTCCGGATGTTTGCACTTGCTGTTCTTTCTGCCTGGGATTTTCTTCCTCTTGATAGTCTTGTGGCTGGCTCCCTCACTATCCCTTCAGATCTCTGCTCCAATGCACTTCCTCAAAGAGGACTTCCTGGACCAAACTCTCAAAAAAAAGTATTATCACTTTTCATCTTCTCTGCTCATTTTTTTCTATAACACTTACCACCAGCTGACACATTTTACATACATACATACATACATGTATACATATATATGTGTTTGTATGTGTGTATGTTCACAGCAAAATTAAGTGTAAAGTGCAGAGATTTCTTCTAATTCCCCTGCCCCCACACATGCGCAGCCTCCCCCATTATCAGCATCCCCCACCAGAGTGCTACATTTGTGAGAATCAGTGAGCCAACCCTGACACAAAATCATCAACCAAAGCCCATACTCTACATTAGGGTTGGCTCTTGGTGGTGTACATTCTATGGGTTTGGATAAATGCATAATGATGCATATCCATGATAATGGTATCACACAGTGTACTTTCACTGCCCCAAGACTCCTCCACCTACTCATACCTCCCTCCTCCACCCCCTGCCAACCACGGATCTTTCCACTCCCTCTATAGTTTTGTCTTTTCCAGGATGTCATGGAATTGAAATCACACAGTATATCTTCAGATTGGCCTCTTTCACTTAGTAATGTGCATCTCAGTTCCCTTCAACTCTTTTCATAGCTTGAGAGCTTATTTCTTTTTAGCATTAGATAGTCTATTGTCTGGATGGATCACCTTTATTTATCCACTCACCTACTGAAGGACATCTGAGTTGTCTCCAAGTTTGAGGACATATATCTTGCTATTTTTTTGCCCATCTTTCCCCACCCCTGCCCCAGCGTTCTAAGGACAGAGACTGTGTCTGTTTGCTCACTCTGATATCCCAATGCCTAGAACTCTGACTGCACAAGATGGGTGCTCAATAAATATTTTGTCAAATAAAAAATTGATAAATGAGAGTCAGAACATAGGAAAAGGTCAAATTAATGTGCATTAGAAATAACTGTGACGTTCTGTCCAGAAGGAGGTCTTCTCTGTTCAGAAGACCCAAACTGTCCAGTGTCTGACAGGAATGGGGCCCAAAGAGGCCACTTCATTTAATGACTGGGTATGCAGACTGTGGCCAAAGACAGGGAATGCAGGAGAGAAGACACACACACACACACACACACACACACACACACACACAAACACACAGAGGAATATTAATCAGCCATCAAAAAGAATGAAATCTTTCCATTTGCAATGATGTGGATGGAACTAGAGGGAATTATGTTAGCAATTTAGGTCAGTCAGAGAAAAACAAATATCATAAGATTTCACTCGTATGTGGGAATTTAAGAAAGAAAACAGATGAACATGAGGGAAGCAGAAAAAAAAGAGAGGGATGCAATCCATAAGAGACTCTTACCTATGGCGGCACCCAGGTTGCTCAGTAGGTTAAGTGTCCAACTCTGATTTCGACTCAGGTCATGATCTCAGGGCCTCAGACTTTTCCCTGAGCTTAAACCTACTTAAGATATTCTCTCTCTCTCTGTCTCTCTCTCTCTCCTCCCTCTCTCTCTGAAAAAGAGAGAGACAGAGAGAGAGAGCAACTCAACTAGAGAACAAACTAAGTATTGATGGAAGGACATGGGTGGGGGACAGGCTAGATGGGAAATGGGTATTAAGGAGGGTGCCTATTGTGATGAACACTGGGTGTTTTATGGTAAGTGATTAATGACTGGATTCTACTCCTGAAGCTAATTTTACCATCTATATTAACTAACTAGAATTCAAATAAAAACTTGAAATTAAAAAAAAATGAAGGATCTATGTCTAGAATAGCTAGGACCTTGTGTCAACAAGTAAAGGACAGCAATAACAAGGGGAAAAGATGGTCAAAAGACATGAACAGCAATTTACATGAAAGGAATCCCACAAGGCTAGCAAGTGTATAACCTGTTTAAAACCTTTACTAATCAGGAAAAGGCAAGTAAATATACAGTGAGGGGTAAATTTACAAGACTGGACTTAAGAGTATTCCACGTGGGATGATGGAACCTTGAGGTTAATGAACCCTCATCCAGTACTGGTGGCATCTCTGATGTATTTATAGCACAGGCAATCAATTCTCCCTCCAAACACACCCACCAAGTGGGTACTATTATTACTCTATCTTACAGGCAGGCATGATGGGGCTCATATACATTCTGCAAGAACATTTTGTTACATTTACTTAAGCAGTCTCTATACCCAATGTGGGACTTGAAATCACCACCCCCAGGCCTGATTTTGTCATTTTGCTCTACCAACTGAGCCAGGTAGGCCCCCCACATCCTGCAAGAATATAACTGAATAAAAAGAAACACATTAAGAACATAATGCTGGTTATTACTGGGATAAGAAAGGAATGGGATGGAGAAGGGAGGGACAGAGAATGAGGGAAAAGAGACCCTGGTGTGAACCACAGACCTCACCGGGTCCTGAACTAGAGTGTGCTAAGCTCAGCTTGAAGGTTCAAAAAAGAGAAAGGGAGGGGAAAGAAGGGAGGGAGGGAGGTGACAGAGGAAAGGAAGAAAAAGTCTGCAGACTCTAGAACCTGGTTGCCTGGTTTGAATCCAGGATCTGCTACTTGTAAGCTGGATTACCTAGAATAAGTTAATTAATTTCTCTGTGCCTCAATATGCTTGTCCTTAAAGGTATACAATACTGGGGTCTATTTGTATGCTACACAAAGCTCGTAGAACAGCATCTTGGCCTAAGTTGGCACTCCATAATTTTTGACTGTTCATCCTACGGAGTGGAATAAGGACGCTCATCTGGGTGGTAGGAAATGGGCAAGACACTGCTAAGTGCAGGTGGCAAGTCCCAGAAGCAGGGGGCCAGCAGAGCTTCCAGGAACCATAAAAAAGTTCAGGGGGAGGAATGGTGCCCTGTATTATTTTTTAACAACATTCATTACACCGTGTGGTGTTTTTATCATCCCATTATATTACAGGAAGTTCAGCATCAGAGTTGAGGCAGAAACTGAATGTTGTACTCCAAAGCTGGTGCCCTTGACTAGTGTTTCCAAGTTCCTGACAGTAATCTTCAGGATTTTGGAATTGCAGAAATCATGTTATGCTCAAAATAATTCCAACATTCTTTGTACTCTTTATTCATTATTATGAATATCTAAAAAATTGTTTTGTACATTTTAAAAGTTAGGTTTTGTTGTATCTACAAAGAGCAGTAACCTATAGATCAGTGCTGTCCAATATGTGAGACACTCGTGTATTTTGAATGTTCTCATGGCCACGTTAAAAAAGTAAAGAAGAAACAGGTGAAATTAATTTTAATGATGTATTTTATTAAACCAATATATCCAAAGTTATCATATTAATATATAATCAATACAAAATTATTAATGAAATATTTTGCCTCTTTTTATTCATATTTATTCTATGGAGTCCAGCTTATCTCAGTTTGTACAAGCCACATTTCAAAGATATAATGGACATGAATGGCCAGCAGTTACTATGTAAGCACAGCTACAGAGAACATTCAAATATTGGAAAATGCCAGCAAATATTGGGAATAGTACATGAGTCATTTAACACTTGGGTCTCCCAGCATGGTTAGTAGCATTATACAGAATCACTTTTGAAATTACCAGTTGAACTAATTTTGCTTCTAAAATGTGTTATTCTTTAGGATACCACTTAGAGATTTGTAAAGTATACAATGCACACAAACTCATCAACATTTTATTTACAAGAGTTACTTACCACTAGCAGCAGACAAGTCATGAACACACCCACAACCCAACAGCTACCAGCTGTTCTGGTTGATGAGATCATGACCAATCTGCATTCCTGTCCCAGTTCCTGGAAATGTCAACCTTGACCTTTGCCTCCCAATGTCAGCTCTTGCTTGATGTCATTGAATCACTTAGAACAAGCAACATCTCTAAGTAGATTGTTAAGCTTTAATTATTGCAGGAGAACTATACTTTTTTCCATTTCACCAATTTATTGAATGATTTTTCTTAAGATTCATTAAAACATTTACGTTTCCTTGGGGCACCTGGGTGGCTTAGTCAGTTAAGTGTCTGCCTTCGCCTCGGGTCATGATCCCAGGGTCCTGGGATCGCCCCGCATCAGGCTTCCTGTTCTGTGAGGAGCCCTGCTTCTCCCTCTCCCTCTGCCTGCTGCTCTGCCTGCTTGTATTCTCTCTCTGTGAAATAAATAAATAAAATCTTAAAAAATTTTAAATTTCCTAAGAAATGCCTGGAAGAAATTTCTGCATGGAATCACCATCCCTAACCTGGAAGCTTAGCTATTATGATGGCCATGACAAAAATGACCCAATACCTTTGGATGGCTGTGTGGAGTGGACCGGAATTTGAAGACTACAAGTGACTTTATCTTCTCTCTTTGACATGATTAAAGATTTTCCTTTCTTTCAATTCAGCCTAGTGATTCTATCAAAAGTACAATATTTTTGTGTTAATAATTTAAATGCTTGAACACTCGGTGATAATTTAATTGGAAGAGAGTGGAAAGAACTGTTCTATGAACAAAGGTTGACTACTGGGAGCTTAAATCAATAAGTAATCTTAATGTCATTATCATGACCTTGTTGCATAGCAACAAAGGCGCTAAGCTGGGAACAAACATTGTGTGGTTTTCACCCATACTTCTCTCCTAGGACCATATATTCTTGAACAATATTGTGCCTTAACTACGGAATCTATTTGCATCAAGGACATTTGATGTACACCTAAAACACAAATTTATTTGTCTTAAGATGAAAAGTAAGAAGTAACAAAATACCATTAAAAAATTTGTTTCAAAATAAAATATTTCACATGAATAGACTATCAGTTAGATACTTTAAAAAAAGTAAATGACTGCAATAAAAGATCCCTAATAAGATTTTTATCCAACAAGATCATGAACTAGGGGGTTAGTAGAAATTCATAGGGAAACATAAAAAAATATAATTTAAATTCAAAATATGTAAACAAATACTCAGTAATCTTTTGATATAAGGCCAAGATCTTTTTTTTCTTTATGGTCTCTTGACTAGAGTTCCTCATTATCTTTCTTGAATAAATCCTTTCACGATTATTTCAGCATATTTAAGTGCAGCCAGCATTTAAAACACTTTCAAAACAACCTGAGTGCAGAAATCTTCTAGATACAGAAGATTAGATTTCCTTTACTTTTCTGTGATTGTCCAGGACCACACCTAATTTTTAACCTTTTTTTTTAAATTATTGCACACTAAAGTTGACCTCTTGTTTTTGGTGTACAGTTCTGCAAGTTTTAAAACGTGTATAGGTTCATGGAACCATGACTATAATCAGGGTAAACAGAACAATTCCAACATCCAAGAAAATTCCTGCATGGGATTCTTTTATAGCGACTCCTTCCTCTAACCTATAACCCCTGGCAACCATTAATCTGATCTCTATCACTATAGTTTTGTCTTTTCAAGAATGTTATATATCATAGACTATATCAACTTTTGAGCCCAGCTGCTTTCACTCACCATAATGCTTTTGAGAATCACCCAAGCTGCTGCTTATATTAACAGTTCACTCATTTTATTGCCAGGTAATATTCCATTGTACAGATGTACCATAGTCTGTTCATTCACTTGATGAAGGGCATGTGGCTTGTTTCCAGTTTTAGCTATTGTGATTAGAGCTGCTACAAACACTTGTGTTTAGGTTTTTGTATGAACATAAGTTTCATTTCTCAAGAGTAGATACCTAGGAGTGGGGTTGCTGGGCCAGAGAATAAGTATATATCCAATTTTATCAGAAATTGTCAAACCATTTCGTGACTACATTCCCACTCGTAATATATTAGAGTTCCGGTTGCTCTGATTTAAACCAGCACTTGATATTTTCAGTATTTTTAACTTCAGCTATTCTTAGAGGGGCATAATTGTATCTTGTCATGGTCTAAATTTAATGGCATTGCACATCTTTTCATGTGTTCGTTTATTACCTTATAGTATCTATGATGAAGTGTCTGTTCATGTCTTTTGCCTATTTTTAGATTGCATCTTTACTTTCTAGTTGTTGAATTTTAAGAGTTCTTTACATATTCTGAATAAAGTCTTTTCAATGTGTGATTTGCAAGAATTTTCTCCCTGTTTGTTGCTTATTTTTTCATTCTTTTAACAATGTTTTGTGCAAAGTGAATGTTTTTAATTTTGCAAAAGTCCAATTTATCAGTATTTTGTTGTATGAATCATACTTTTGGTGTCATGTTCCTTTGCCTAACCTCAGGTCACAAAGATTTTCTCCTATGTTTTCTTCTAGAAGTTTTGTAGTTTTACGTGTGTACTACGATCTCTGATCCATTTGAGTTACCTTTTGTATGAAATGTGTAGAGGTCAAAATTAATATTTTTGTATATGGATGTCCAATGGTATCAGACACATGAAAAAATGTTCATCATCACTAGCCATCAGGGAGATTCAAATTAAAACCACATTGAGATATCACCTTACACCAGTTAGAATGGCCAAAATTAGCAAGACAGGAAACAACATGTGTTGGAAGGGATGTGGAGAAAGGGGAACCCTCTTACACTGTTGGTGGGAATGCAAGTTGGTGCAGCCTCTTTGGATAACAGTGTGGAGATGTCCAGTGGTTTCAATGCATTTGTTAAAAAACTATCCTTCCTCAATTGAACTACTTTTGTACCTTTGTCAGAAATCAGTTGGCCATGCTTGTGTGGGTCTATTTCTAGACTCTGTTATGTTCCATGATCTATCCTTTCATCAAGTTACACTGTCTCGATTACTGTAGTATGTGATTCATCCAACTTTATTTTTTTTTTCAAAATTGTTTCAGCTATCTTAATTTCTTTGTCTTCCCATATCAAGTTTAGAATCAGCTTGCCTGTGTTTGATACAACTGGAATTTTTATTGGGATTGCACTAGCTCTATAGATCTATCAGGAAAACTGACATTTTTACTATGTTGAGTCCTCCAATCAATGGATATGATATGTCTCTCTTTTTATTCACATTTTCTTTTCTTTCTTTCCATAGTGTTTTGTAGTTTTCAACTTATAGATCCTATACATGTTTTGTTGGATTTATACTTAAACTAACCATTTTCTGTGAGGTATTAAAAATGCTATTAAAAAACAAATTTCAGTTTGCAATTACAGATTGCTGGTGTTTTATTGAAATGACTGATTTTTGCCCACACCTATTTCTAAACAAAAATATCCTAACCAACTTGCCTTTATAGAGTATTTCCAAAGCATTCTCCTTTATATTCATGGAAATAACCACTCTTTTCACACTAAGGTTTCATTAGTTTGTATAGCATATAAGTAAGTTGGGTAATTATAATATGTCTAAGCAGCATAAACCAGCTTGGAAACAAACTCAGCCAATTCTTGGTAAGCATACACATGGACTGCTGAGGGCAGAAGCATGTCCATGTATCTAGCAGTCTAATAGCAGCAAGAATTCAGCCTGTCTATGGAACAATAGAGTAAATGGAAAGTCGACTAATCATAGTGTTATTTAACCTAAGGACATCTAAGAGAGCTTCTACTGAAAGAGACTAGAAGTTCAAGTTTCTGGAATTGCATTTAAATATACAACTGACCAAGGGGATGGGTCAAGATGGTGGAGGAGTAGCAGGTTGAGATGACATCAGGTAGCAGGAGTTCAGTTAGATAGTTATCAAACCATTCTGAACACCAACAAACCCAACAGGAGATCAAAGAGAAGAAGAGCAGCAATTCTAGAAACAGAAAATCGATCACTTTCTGAAAGGTAGGACCTGCAGAGAAGTGAATCCGAAGCAACGGGTAGACAGACCTCGGGGGGAGGGGCTGGCTCCTGGCAAGCGGTGGAGCAAGGGAGCACAAAATCAGAACTTTTAGAAGTCTGCTCCACAGAGGGACATCACTCCAGAGGCTAAGCAGGGGTGGAGCCCTCACAGGGACAGTGTGGTCTCAGGTCCTGCAGGGTCACAGAAGGATCGGGAGTGTCTGAGTGTAGCAGAGCTTGCAGGTATTAGAGTGGGGAAGCTGGCTACAGAGACAGAGCAGAGGAGTGAGCTCTCAGCTAGGGGTTACCTTAAACTGTGATCCATGGCACAGTCGGACCACTGCTCTTTGAGCAGGGACCCCAAAAGTGACAGATCTGGGGAGATCCCCCTGGAAGAGTGGCAGGGAACTGCTGGTTTGGAGACTCCAAACAAGGCTGTGTGCCAGAGACAGAAATGCTTGGTCACAGTCCGGGTGAGCTCAGAGTGTGGCCAAGACCAGGGAGACAGGAGTGATTGAGCACTTTTCTCTGAGGATGCACTGAGGAGTGGGTCCTCGAGCTCTCGGCTCCTCCAGGCCAGAGATTGGGAGGTGGCCATTTTCATTCCCATCCTCCAGAGCTCTATGGAAAGTGTTCAGGGAGCAAAAGCTCTCAAGAATGAACTGGAGCAGATTACTTAGCCCAGCCCCTGGCAAGGGCAGCACAATTCTGTCTTGGGAAAAGACACTTGAGAATCACTACAACAGGCCCCTTCCCCAGAAGATCAGCAAGAAATCCAGCCAAGACGAAGCTCACTGATCAAGGAGAACATCAGAATTCCAGAGGAGGGGAAAGCAAAGCATGGAATTCATGGCTTTCTCCCCGTTATTCTTTAGTCTTGCAAAGTTAATTAAATTTTTTAATTAATTTTTTCTTATTCTAATTTTTTTAACTTTTACTCTTTCTTCTTTTAATGTTTTCAAACTAGTTTATCTTAAGAACACCTTTCTTAAAAATATTTTTGAACCTTTATTATTATAGTCATATTTTTCCTTCATTGTGTGTAACATTTTCTTTTGTATACATATAGCGTTTTTTTCTTCTAAAAATTTTTGGCATAAAACTTCTCTTAATAGATCAAAATATACCCTAAATCTAGCACAGGGTTTGTTCTAGTCTCCAGCCTGAGCAAATTCTCCCCACTTTCTTTTTCTTTATTTTCCCAACCAACTTATCAACTCCATTTTTTGAATTTAAAATTAAAAAATTTTCATTTTTACATTCATATTCCATCCCTTCATCATGTTTACCCTTATTTTTGTTTTTTTGTGTATATATATATATATATTTTTTTTTCTTTCTTTCTTTAAAATTTTGGGAAGTAGTTTCTTCTAGGAGACCAAAATACTCCCAAAACCAAGTGAATGGCTATATTCTAGTCACCATATATGTATTTTCTTTTCTTTTTTTTTTTAATTTTTTTGAACTTCTTCTTACCCCCTTTCTTCTTCCCACAATTTGGGGTCTCTTCTGATTTGGTTAGTGCACATTTTTCTGGGGTCTTTGTCACCCTTTTAGTATTTTATTCTCTCGTTCATATGTTCTTATCTGGACAAAATGACAAGATGGAAAAACTCACCACAAAAAAAAAAAAAAAGAACAAGAAGCAGTACTAAAGGTTAGGGACCAAATCAATATGGATGTTGGTAATATGACAGATGTAGAGTTCAGAACGACGATTCTCAAGATGCTAGTTGGGCTCAAAAAAAGCATGGAAGATATTAGCGAAACACTGTCTGGAGAAATAAAAGTCCCTTCTGGAGAAATAAAAGAACGAAAATCTAACCAAGTTGAAATCAAAAAAGTTATTAATGAGGTGCAATCATAAATGAAGGCTCTTACTGCTAGGATAAATGAGGCAGAAGAGAGAAATAGTGATATAGAAGACCAAATGACAGAGAATAAAGAAGCTGAGCAAAAGAGAGACAAACAACTACTGGACCAAGAGGCAAGAATTTGAGATATAAGTGATACCATAAGACAAAACAATATTAAAATAATTGGGATTCCAGAAGAAGAAGAAGGGGGTGCAGAAGATATATTGGAGTGAATTTTTGTAGAGAATTTCCCTAATATGGCAAAGGGAACAATCAACAAAATCCAGGAGACACAGAGAATCCCCCTCAAAATGAATAATAGTTCCACACTCCATCATCTAGTAGTAAAACTTACAAGTCTTAGTGACAAAAAGAAAATTCTGAAAGCAGCCTGAGACAAGAAGTCTGTAACATACGATGGTAAAAATATTAGATTGGCAGCAGACTTATCCACAGAGACCTGGCAGGCCAGAAAGAGCTGGCATGATATATTCAGAGTACTAAATGAGAAAAACATGCAGCCAAGAATACTATATCCACCTAGGTTATCATTGAAAATAGAAAGAGAGATAAAAAAACTTCCGGGACAAACAAAAACTAAAAGAGTTTATAAACACCAAACCAGCTCTACAGGAAATATTGAAAGGGGTCCTCTAAGCAAAGAGAGAGCCTTAAAGTAGTAGATCAGAGAGGACAAAGACAATATACGGTAATAGTCACTTTACAGGCAATACAATGGCACTAAATTCATATCCCTCAATAGTTACCCTGAATGTAAATGGGCTAAATGCCCCAATCAAAAGACACAGAGTATCAGAATGGATGAAAAAACAAAACCTATCAATATGCTGTCTACAAGAAACTCATTTTAGACCCAAAGACAACTCCAGATTTAAAGTGAGGGGGTGGAAAGCAATCTGCCATGCTAATGGACATCAAAAGAAAGCTGGAGTGGCAATCCTTATATCAGATCAATTAGATTTTAAGCCAAAGACTATAATTAGAGATGAGGAAGGACACTGTATCATACTTAAAGGGTGTGTCCAACAAGAAGATCTAACAATTTTAAATATCTATGCCCCTAACATGGGAGCAGCCAACTACATAAACCAATTAATAAGAAAAACAAAGAAACATACTGACAATAATACAATAATAGCAGGGGACTTTAACAACCCCCTCGCTGAAATGGAAAGATCATCCAAGCAAAAGATCAACAAGGAAATAAAGGTCTTAAATGACACACTGGACCAAATGGACATCACAGATATATTCAGAACATTCCATCCCAAAGCAACAGAATACACATTCTTTTCTAGTGCACATGGAACATTCTCCAGAATAGATCACATCCTGGGTCACAAATCAGGTCTCAGCCAGTACCAAAAGATTGGGATCATTTCCTGCATATTTTCAGACCACAATGCTCTGAAGCTAGAACTCAATCACCAGAGGAAATTTGGAAAGAACCCAAATACATGGAGGCTAAAGAGCATCTTCCTAAAGAATGAATGGGTCAACAAGGAAATTAAAGAAGAATTGAAAAAATTCATGGAAACAAATTATAATGAAAACACAACTGTTCAAAATCTGTGGGACACAGCAAAGGCAGTCCTTAGAGGAAAATATATAGCAATAAACAAGCCTTTTTCAAGAAACAAGAAAGGTCTCAAGTACACAACCTAACCCTACACCTAAAGGAGCTGGAGAAAGAACAACAAAGAAAGCCTAAACCCAGAAGGAGAAGAGAAATAATCAAGATCAGAGCAGAAATCAATGAAATAGAAACCAAAAAAGCAAAAACAAAAACAAAAACAAAAAAACAGTAGAACAAATCAGCGAAACTAGGAGCTGGTTCTTTGAAAGAATTAATAAAATTGATAAACCCCTGGCCAGACTTATCAAAAAGAAAAGAGAAAGGATGCAAATAAATAAAATCATGAATGAAAGAGGAGAGATCACAACCAACACCAAAGAAATATAAACAAATATAAGAACATATTATGAGCAACTATATGCCAGGAAATTTGACAATCTGGAAAAAATGGATGCATTCCTAGAGATGTATAAACTACCACACCTGAACCAGGATGAAATAGAAAACCTGAACAGACCCACATCCAATAAGGAGATTGCAGCAGTCACCAAAAATCTCCCAACAAACAAGAGCCCAGGGCGAGATGGCTTCCCAGGGGAATTCTACCAAGCATTTAAAGAAGAATTAATGTATTCTCCTGAAACTGTTCCAAAAAATAGAAACTGGAGGAAAACTTCCAGACTCATTTTATGAGGCCAGCATTGCCTTGATCCCAAAACCAGACAAAGACCCCATCAAAAAAGAGAATTATAGACCAATATCCTTGATGAACACAGATGCGAAAATTCTCACCAAAATACTAGCCAATAGATCCAATAGTACATTAAAAGAATTATTCACCACAACCAAATGGGATTTATTCTAGTGCTTCAAGGTTGGTTCAACATCTGCAAATTAATCAATGTGAAATAATACATTAATAAAAGAAAGGACAAGAACCATTGATACTCTCAATAGATGCTGAAAAAGCATTTGACAAAGGACATCATCCTTTCTTGATCAAAACTCTTCAAGGTGTAGGGATAGAGGGTACATACCTCAATATCATCAAAGCCGTCTATTAAAAACCCACCGCAAATATCATTCTCAATGGAGAAAAACTGAGAACTTTTCTGCTAAGATCAGGAACACAGCAGGGATGGCCATTATCACCACTGCTATTCAACATAGTACTAGAAGTCCTAGCCTCAACAATCAGACAACAAAAGAAATTAAAGTCATCCAACCCAGCAAAGAAGGAGTCAAACTATTACTCTTTGCAGATGGTATGATACTTTATGGGGAAAACCCAAAAAGCTCCACTCCAAAACTGCATACAAGAATTCAGTAAAGTGTCAGGATATAAAATCAAAGCACAGAAATCAGTTGCATTTCTATACAGCAACAGCAAGACTGAAGAAAGAGAAATTAAGGACTCAATCCCACTTACAATTGCACCCAAAACCATAAGATACCTAGGAATAAACCTAACCAAAGAGGCAAAGAATCTGTACTCAGAAAACTATTAAGTACTCATGAAAGAAATTGAAGAAGACACAAAGAAATGGAAAAACGTCCATGCTCATGGATTGAAAGAACAAATATTGTGAAAATGTCTATACTACCTCAAGCAATCTACACATTTAATGCAATCCCTATCAAAATACCATCAATTTTTTTCAAAGAAATGGAACAAGTAATCCTAAAATTTATATGGAACCAGAAACGACCTTGAATAGTCAGAGAAATGTTGAAAAAGAAGGCCAAATTTGGTGGCATCATAATTCCAGACTTCAAGCTCTATTACAAAGCTGTCATCATCAAGACAGTATGGTAGTGGCACAAAAACAGACACATAGATCAATGGAACAGAATAGAGAACCCAGAAAAAGACCCTCAACTCTATGGTCAACTAATCTTCGACAAAGCAGGAAAGAATGTCCAGTGGAAAAAAGACAGTCTCTTCAACAAATGGTGTTGGGAAAATTGGACAGCAACATGCAGAAGAATGAAACTGGACCATTTCCTTACACCACACACACAAATAGACTCAAAATGGATGAAAGACCTCAATGTGAGAAAGGAATCCATCAAAATCGTTGAGGAGAACACAGACAGCAACCTCTTGGACCTCAGCCACAGCAACTTCTTCCTAGGAACGTCACCAAAGACAAGGGAAGCAAGGGCAAAAATGAACAATTGGGACTTCATCAAGATCAAAAGCTTTTGCACAGCAAAGGAAACAGTCAACAAAACCAAACGACAACTGACATAATGGGAGAAGATATTTGCAAATGGTATATCAGATAAAGGGCTAGTATCCAAAATCTATAAAGAACTTATCACACTCAACGCCCAAAGAACAAATAATCCAATCAAGATTATGGGCAGAGGACATGAACAGACATTTCTGCAAAGAAGACATCCAGATGACCAACAGACACATGAAAAAGTGCTCCACATCACTTGGCATCAGGGAAATACAAATCAAAACCGCAATGAGTTACCACCTCACACCAGTCAGAATGGCTAAAATTAACCAGTCAGGAAACGACAGATGTTGGAGAGGATGAGAAGAAAGGGGAACCCTCCTACACTGTTGGTGGGAATGCAAGCTGGCGCAGCCACTCTGGAAAACAGCATGGAGGTTCCTCAAAAAGTTGAAAATAGAGCTACCCTACTACCTAGCAATCGCACTCTAAAGATACTCTAAAGATACAAATGTAGTGATCCAAAGGAGCACGTGCACCTGAATGTTTATAGCAGCAATGTCTACAATAGCCCAACTATGGAAAGAACCTAGATGTCCATCAACAGATGAATGGACAAAGAAGAAGTGGTATATATATACAATATATACAATGGAATATTATGCAGCCATTAGAAGAAATGAAATCTTGCCATTTGCGACAATGTGGATGGAACTAGAGGGTATTATGCTGAGCAAAATAAGTCAATCAGAGAAAGACAGTTATCATATGATCTCCCTGATATGAGGAAGTTGAGAGGCAATGTGAGGGTTTGGGGGTAGGGAAGGAAAAAATGAAATAAGGTGTTATCGGGAAGAAGACAAAGCATAGAGATTCTAAATGCACAAAACAAACAGGGTTGCTGGAGGAGGGAGAGGGAGGGGGAGGTTGGGTTATGGACATTGGGAAAGGTATGTGCTATGGTGAGTTTTGTGAAGTGTATAAACCTGGCGATTCACAGACCTGTACCTCTAGGGTTAATAATACATTATATGTTAATTAAAAATAAAAAAGTAAAGAAATAAATAAAGCAAACAAAGTATACAACTGATCATACATCTTGAGAACATAATATATTTTATACTCACCACAATATTTCCACTGAAGGAGCATGAGAAAGGAAATGAGTTATACCATCAGGTTTTTGATGAATATTTAATAATAGTGGAAGAAACCTTAATTATGATAGTATATAAAAAAGATAGAAAACATTATATGCAATATGATCTGAAATGTGTTTAAAAAGTATATTTATTTGTAGGAAAAGAGGAAAAATACATCAAAATATTAGTAATAATTATTTATGGCTGTTGGGATTATGGTTGGCTTTTATTCTATTCTTTTACTCTTTTTTTTACATTTGTATTAGTTTTACAATGACATTATGTTATTTTTGCATTTAGAAGAAAGATTATTTTTTTACAGAGGAATTTTTTACCTACATTATTTGTCTCATTTGAATGTCTGATAAGAATACCCCCATTGTTATCTGGGGTTATAATAAAAACCATTACAAGGTTTTGGCATTTTCTCCCAATTTCCTATGTCTTTTAAGGAATCAGGAATACTGCAGAAGTTTCTGCCATTTGGCAAATTACATTAATGATTATGACAATCGTAATTATAAAGCTTTCACAAAGTTACTTTTAATAGCTACTAATTTAATTTTTTTTTAAATGTTTTTTTTTTAAGATGTTATTTATTTATTTGACAGACAGAGATTACAAGTAGGCAGAGAGGCAGGCAGAGAGAGGAGGAAGCAGGCTCCCTGCTGAGCAGAGAGCCCGATGTGGGGCTCGATCCCAGGACCCTGGGATCATGACCTGAGCCGAAGGCAGAGGCTTTAACCCACTGAGCCACCCAGGCACCCCGCTACTAATTTAATTTAATATCAATAATGGCTCTGTATGGATGTTAATACTTATTCAATACTTATTTCATGACTACAAAGATTTTAAGGAATGACAGGTAGAGGTCAGGCCCGATTTTGTGTTTGTCCCCTTCACCATCATGCTAGTCTTCATTTTAGCTGAAAGCGTAAAACCCTCTGTGGAGCGTCAAACTGGAAACCGTTAAAAACAGGTACTTCACACTTTCTCCCAATTTCCTTGTATGGGCCAGAGCTGCAGGCTGGTTGTCAGAGTTACACATGAAATTCCCAGGTCAACAGAAGGGACATTTAAGAAGAAGCTTCAAAACACGTTACAGTTTCTAAGGCAACTTCCTCTCCTAGTAAGTGACTCTTTCCCATGTCAGTGTCCTTAGAGCAGTGGTTCTTAACCTTTCTTACATCATAATGTTTCCAGTCATCTGACTCAGACATTCAGATTTCCCTAAATTATTTCATCACCAAACAAATCACCCACCCACCAACTCTATTCCAGACAAGACTTTCATATATCTGTCTTCTCCTCCTGGTCATGGTCTTAGCTGAGGCCACCATCTTCTCTGACCTTCCCCATGCCCACAGCCTCCAAGCTGGTCTCCCCAACTCCAGTCTCCTTATTATCCTCCTCCACCCATGTGCATGAGCAGGAGTCATTTTCCTGAACGCAAATCCACATCCCCACTCACTTGATCATTCTTTGCAGTGTCCCTCCCTTTAAATTCTGTGGCTGTGGGGAGTGTGGTGGTGGTACAGCTACTTGCAATAGCACAGCCAGGCAGAGAGGGTCAGGGAGAGAGCACAGGCTCACACACTGATAAATGAGCATACTTCTCTATTCCTCCCTTTAGAGCAATGTGAGTTTGCTAGGGCTGTGTTTCAAAGAGCAGGACCATTTTCATGGAGTCATTATGTGTCTCTCCAGGGATGGCTTTCCCTGTGACAGATCTATTGATCCACTCAGAAGCAGGGCTCAGGCCCAGGGAAGTGAACCACAGTGGTGTGTGGCCGCATCTGTGAATGTGTCCGGGAGCCGCATGTGTGGCAAACATAACTGGAATTTGGAGGAGAAGCTCTGGGCAGTCTGACACGTGACAAGAGAAGGACAGAGGAAGGAAAGCCCATGCTTTAACAGTGGTTTGCAAACTTCAGTGCACATCAGACTCTCTTGGGGAGCTTCGAGAAATCCCCAAGCCCTGGCCACCCAAAGCCATTAAATCGAAATCTCTGAGGTTGGACCAAGCACCTGCCTTCTTTCTCAACCCCCAGGTGATGGATTATACAGCAACTATGACGGGTTTGGTTTTGCCAGAAAAGTTTCTAGATGGACGGTATTGACCCCTTTACCCTACTGGTAGAATTGACGGGGCACTGTCTACCCACATTTCTCCTAGAGCTTTTTGGTAATTGTTTTTAAAAGGCTTTCTTTGTTCCTCTCCCCATTCGGCAACTGCATTTTCATCCATTTTGTCTTTGACACCCATCACATTTTTTAAAAGATCATCTAGTCCTAAGTGAGATATTCTAAAACAGTTTCAGCTTGCTGTCGCTAG
Source organism: Lontra canadensis (assembly GCF_010015895.1). Classification (NCBI taxonomy): domain Eukaryota; kingdom Metazoa; phylum Chordata; class Mammalia; order Carnivora; family Mustelidae; genus Lontra; species Lontra canadensis. The sequence goes on from NW_022631015.1 coordinate 4,300,374, forward strand.
TCAACTGGCTGAGGTGGGAGAGGGAGCAAGCTGCCAGCCCTGGGTTCTTATTCAAGAGAACAGAAGGGTTGGGTTAGTCCATCTTTAAGGTCCCTTCCTTTCTAGTCCAGGGGACCCTCCCCCCAGGTTCCTGGGGCTGTTCTGAGCTCTCTCTGCTCACTGTGTCTGGCTGATCTCTAGCCCCCTCACCTTAGTGCCCTACTTCCTCTTACCCATCTGCTGGGCTCTGAGGGAGACTGAAGGATGCAAACTCGGGATGACCAGCAGCTCGTTCCTTTAGTAGGGAGAGGTTGCGTGTGGATACAACAGCTCAAGAGCAGGGGTCAGTCAGGGTGGCAGGTGGTGGCGGTGACCAGCTTCCTCCCTGTGACATCACTGCCAGAGCTGCTGGAGGCTAGAAGGCAGATTGATGGGCCTCTGATTCAGCCAATGTCTGCTTGCATTTGAGAACACAGAATGGCAGGAAACATAACACACAAGAAGCACTTTAATCACATTAGCCTGAGAACCTATCCATCGGGGTTCAAAGTCACACCATGTCCAGGCAGCCTAGCTGCCCATGAGAACCCAGAATTTTTATTTTTTTAATTTTTAAAAGATTTTAAATCTTTAAAAAGGGGGGAGGGTTAGAAAGAGAAGCAAGCTCCCTCCTCAGCCGGGATACCAACGCAGGACTTCATTCTAAGAACACGAGATCATGACCTAAGCTGAAGGTGGACACTTCACCAACTGAGACACCCAGGTGCCCAAGAACCCAGAGTTTTTATATCGGAAGACCAGTCTCTGCAGCTCACCTTCCTGGAAGGAAAACTCACACAGTCCCATGTACATACACTACCAGCCCCCCACACATGCACACATACATGCACACACATGCACACACATGCATAGTAAAACCAAGTGATCTCAATTCATTTTGGTTAGCCTGAAGATAAGGTCTTGCAAATACAAAGTGGTTAGATTTCTGGGCCAACACTAACGCAGGAGATGACATGTTGGTTAGGACAGAGAAGTGATTCTACACTAATTATCTTTTCTGGTGAGGAAATACTTCTCTTTTTTTTCTGTATAAAAGGCAGCACTTATTCACATTTTTAACAATTATGTTTAGGCTTATAATTTAATGAATTGTCTTTCTGAACACAACGACATGGAAGTCAGCACTGTCCGGGGAAGTCTGGAACATACAGCATCTTTGAGCCCCCTGACAACGCCGTGGGGTTTTGTTGTGTCTTGTTGGAATGATTCATGCACTAGGGGGTAGATAGATGGAAGTGGGGACCATGTCCTTTGGAGAATAGGAGGACCACTTTTAGAAGAGGGGCTGTTGGACAAGGCTTCATTTTAGAGCTGTTTTCAGGCAGGTGACTGTGTCCAGATGGCACCTTGCTAGGAATGGCAGAATGAGCCCCAAGGAAAAGTGAAGTGGGGAGGGTGCATAGCTGGCCTGGTGGTGCCTTTTTCCCCCGTGGGATACATGGGCACCAGAAGCCTCCTTTAGCATTTTAATTATATGTAACTGTTTCATGAGGATTGAGAGGGCAGTTTGCCCATGGGAGATGCTAAAAATATACTTGTGGGAAGAAAGGAGAGAGGAAGAAAAGGAGAAAGGGATGAAAAGAAGGAGAAAAAGGGATAATTCAAAGTACTCAAAATAAAAAGTTTGCTCAGTTCAAAGAAAAGTGAAATATAATGCCTACTGTAAATAGCAACCGTGTCAAAAACACTCCTTGGCTCTTCCTTACCGTGAGTGAGTTATTTTATACTTCTAAGCCTCAGTTTCCCATCTGTAAAATGAGCCTTCCTTCACAGGAATTGAGTGAGGATGGACCAATAAAGAAAAGCTTTATGTCATTTCGTAGCTTGATATATGCCAGGTCATCTAGTTTGTACAACAACCCTGTGAGGTCAGTTCCATCCCCATTTGATGGAGGAGAAGACTGAGGCAAGCTCATTCAGCTAAGCCAATAAGAAGCCGAGCTAGGATTTGAACCCATGGGCGTCTGGCTTCCTGGTCTTTGTTGGGTCCCTTCTCTTCTTTGCCGTTCTGTTTTGCAATGGCTCCTTTTTTGACGATGTCGTGGGCAAAATGCTAATTCTCACAATTTTTTTTAATCATTTTTTTAATTTATTTTCAGCATAACAGTATTCATTGTTTTTGTACCACACCCAGTGCTCCATGCAATCCGTGCCCTCTCTAATACCCACCACCTGGTTCCCCCAAATATTCTCACAATTTTTAAGATTTCAAACCATATTTTTAAAAAGTTTGGTTGGCTAAATTTGGGCTTTGTGCAATTTGGGAATTATCAGTGGATTTGATGTATCTAGGCTCTGCTCATTATTAATGGACATAATTGAGACATGCCCCCGAACTATAAAAATTAAATACATTAGTATTTTCAAAGTTCAAAATTTGCATTAGTAAAACAAGGCAACATAAGTTTGGCTGCAAAATGGCAACTTTCCAAGAACAAATACTTTCTTCGGTGAGTACAATTGGCCTTTTGGGTCACTTAACTCTAGCTCTTCAAGGAAGAACAACTATATAAATTGACCTTATGTTGTGATGTTGAACAGCTGGGCTACAGCACATTTTAAACCAATGTTTAAAAATAACCCCATACAGTGAGAACTGATGAACTCCTAAGGGGAAACAAACCTTGGGGAGTGTCTGGTTTCCTCTGGGCTTGGAATAGACAGGCAGACCTCATCAGCTCTGGTTGGTTCTCTAGAATTAAGACATTATCACAGGCAGGAGTGGTTCACTAAAAATGTTGTGGCAATCACAGATTCTCCCAAGTGCCTGCCCTAGAATTATTTTCTTACACTGAGGATTTTCCAACTGGGCATAGACTTGTTCGGAAATACGATCCTATCACTTCTCAGATATTTTTAGACTATGGACCTAGTGGCAGGTCTTTTGGTAGTCTTACAGTATCGTGTTGATATAAGACCTGTAAGTTTTAGGATGTTAAGTGCAGACCTGGAATTTACTTGAAACACAGGTCGGGGAATTGCTCTTCATATCTGGCATCTGCTAAATCAAGTTAGCATGGATTCTGATAAGAATAATCAGAAATAATGTGGTTAACCATTCTCAGAAGAGCATTTGTTGATGAGACATACTGCTCAACGTCTCTGATCACACAGAGATTCATTGCTCTTACTCTCTCTTACCCTCTCACTGACCCACACGCTCACTCACAAGTTCAGACCATCATGGTCTTTTGCCATTTTCTTGCTGTTACCATTCAACCCCTAATGAAACAGTTGATTAGGTAAAATTTTTCTGGAATCAGTGTTGAGCTGAGAATTGACTTAAACATGAATCATGATAATGTGTCTTACTGTTTACGTAGCAATGAAGATTATCAAGATGAATGGAGAGGAGCCAGCTACCCTCTGCACTCATCACAGAATCGTTCCTCCCTGTTATTTCTCACGCTGAGAGATTTATTGGTAATTATTGCAACCAATGTCTTGAAGGGACCAAAACCTTTTAGGAATGGAGGTGCTTCTATACCAGAGGGAACTAGGATCTGTCGTAAAATCTGATACGGAATTATGTGGAAGAAATGCAAAGACTCAAGCATTTACAAAACTAGTAATCAGTATGTGTTGATTATCTCAACCAGAGTGTACATTTTCTTTCCACCACACATTTCCAGGGTGATTTACACTATATTTTCACGTTTCACATTGGGGAAAAGTGTGTCAGGGGCAGTGGGGGCAGGGATTAGCATATCTTAACAAAGTATGTTCAGGCTTGTTTTGTTTTTTAACCTAATAAGCCTAGAGCATGCAGACATAGCACTCATTTTACTTCCTGCTTTCAAAATAATTTCCATTTTGATTTCTCTAATCAGTCCAAAGATTTGAAAAATTCAACATTAAAACTTAGAGTTTAGAAGAGTTAAAAAAAAAACACCATCAATATCAAATCAATGAGTAGATAATGGGGATGCTTTTGCTAATGAACCTGAGGACTTGACTGTCCTCTACAGTTATTCATCAGATGTCTGGCTCAGAATCAAGACACAGACTGCTCCATCCCCAGAATCATTTCAGCAGCAGACCTGCAGAGAACGAGATAGTATTCTTGGCCTATTCTATAGATGTTCAATTAATAGAAGTCTATTAAAGGTCTATTATTTGGCACTAATGGCCAAGCTGGGAATTTGGTATATAATTTCTGCAGGCCACAATGGATGATTTGTGATAAGAGGTTGTTGTGTTGAAGGAGAAAGGGCAGAATTAAATGTTCCAGAACAATTAGGAGGATAAGTTACTTGAGTAAGTCTTCCACCAGAGCAATTTATCGATTGCCAAAAGGTGGAAGGTGTGTATGCTTTGCACACAATTAACTAAACTTGACACTGAGGAACAAAGACAGAAGTTGAGCCAATGTTTACATATTTCAGGGCTGAAGGTCTGGATGCTTACCTTCTTCTGAGGCAGGAAGCAGGCCTGCTTAGGGAAGTGACTGAGCTGATTGTTCACTCTCAAAGCCTATTTGAGAACTTTGTGGAAAGCCAGTGAGTGGGTCCACTTTATCTGAGAACCCTCTCCTACACAGGAGATCTCAAAGACCCACCTGAGTTGTCAGTTTCCCATTATCTGATCATTCCATAGTGCTTCATCCACCTATGGAAACTTCCAGAATAATTCGCTACTTACTGCTTGCACAACTGTAAAATGTCCTTGCTGTCATCGCAAGTACTGGTCTGAGTATCAGGAGAACAGAATTCTAGTCTCATGTCTGCCACGAATTCACTGTGACACTGGGCAACCCCCTGACTGTCCTTGTCCTACTTTCCTTAACTATAAAACAAGGAGGCTGGATTAGACAAGCAGTAAGTTCTGTTTTTGCTCTGAGCTTTCAGCATTCCTGCATTGTCATCTAAAGTATCCATGAACTAACCCAAACTTGGCTTTCCAACATTATCTTGTATCCCCTGCTCTGCCACACTAGCCTGCTTCTGTTGTCCAGAACATATTACGGACCTCTATCCCTGCACCTTTATTTCTACTGCTCTATGAACCTGGTTGGCCTTCTCTTCTTTTCTTGCCTTCTCTGAACTCTGCCACTGGGGCAGTACTTGGGGACCCAATTCCACCTCAATTTCCAGCAGGGCTACCATTGGCTGTTTCATATATTTACAATCCAAATCCAGATTTTATTTTTTAAAAAAGTCAAGGCAAAAAATTAGTTTGAAATTCACCGAGTGCCATGATATGAGCATAGGCTGCTGTTTCGTTCTCTGGAATTCTACCCTGTAAGCCAGAGATAGTTTGTGGTTCTCAGAATCTAGTGCAAAAATTGTGAGCCACCTCTGGGAAGGCAGAAATAAAGTGGACTCAGGTGCAGTGGAAACCCTAGAGTGGGACCAGCACTTGGTATTGGAGAATAGGTTGTCCCCTCTTTTTTATCCAATATTACTCATGCTTTCATGGGAAAATGAGCATAGGAGAAACAGCAGCAGCACCAGTTTAAGATGAGAGAATAAAATTAGGGAATATTAGGGAAGTCCCGGAGCCTGTTTGAGGTAAGGGACGAATGAGCAACAACAGATGGAAGGACCAGGAGGCTCCTGAACATTCTTCTGTCTCCCTACTGGATGTGATTCCTGGACTATTCATTGCATTATATGGGACAGATCTTGGAAGACAGAAGTGTGCAAGGGACAGGTTTACCCATGGCAAATAAGGGAAGGGGTTGTTAAACCCATCCTATAAAACCTGAAGTTCTTTCCAAACCCTTATACTTACCAAACTCATAAATTTAGGAAAAGGCATAAAAACTAGGGCCTTGGCTTTGTTGTTGTTGTTGTTGTTAAATCAGCTTTATTAAGTTACAATTTAATACATAAAATAAAATTTACTGAAGTTTTGACAGATGGGAAGATTTGTGGAACTACTGATACAATTAAGAAATAGAACAATTTCATCATCTTATTAGTGACCTTCTATAGAATGCCCCTCCTTTGCCCCCACTCTGCCCTATCTTCCCTGCCCCCAGCCCAAAGTTAGATCTGCTCTTTATCATTTTAATTTTGCCTTTTCTAAAATTCTATAATTTTATATAAATAGAACCATGCAATATGTAGTCTTCTGGGCCTGTTCCTCTCCAAGCATAATGCTTTTGGGCTTCCTCCATATCATTGAGTGTATCCATAGGTTGTCGATTTTTATTGCTCTTATATTAACATTATATGTTAATACAACAAAATTAGCTTAGCCATTTACCAGTTCACAGACTTTGGAGTTGTTTACAAGTTTAGGCTATTACAAAGCTTGTAAGCACTTATGCACAATGTTTTCCTTTTTCTTGAGTAAATATTTAGGAGCCAGAGCGCCAGATCATATGGAAAATAAAGGGTTAACCTTACAAAAACAATTGTGCAACTGCTTTCTAAGGTGACTGTACCATTTTTCAGTCCCAGTAGTAATATTTGAGAGTCCTAGGTGCTTTGTATCCTAGTCAATACTTGGTATGGTCAGGTTCTTTTTAAAACTTTAGACATTCAAATAGTGTGTCTTAGTATCTCTGTGGTTTTAATCTGCATTTCTCTAATGACTAGTGGTCTACTGTTGCACATATTTCTTGTGTTTTTGTCATTGTATATTTTGTTTGGTGAAGTGACTGTTCAAACGTTGTCCCTCTTTTTTCATTGCATTTGTCTTCGTATTACTGAGTTGCAAGAATTCTTCATATATTCTGAATACTACTACTTTATGATGTATGTGTTCTCACAGTCCTTTTATTTTTTTACCAGTGTCTTTTAAAAATTCAAAGTTTTGACTTTGATGAAATCCATTTTTTTCCTTTATTTTTGTGCCTTTTTTTGTTGTTGTATGTGGGGGTATTCATATCTAAGGATTCACTGCCTAATTCAAGATTGCAAAGATTTTCCTCTGGAAATTCTATAGTTTTAGCTTTTACATTTAGGTATATGATTCACTTTGAATTACTTTTTTACATGGTAAGTTAAATGTTGAGGTCCATATTTTTTCATATGGCTATCCAGTTATTCCAGCACCATTTGTTGTAAAGACCATCTTTCCTTATTGAAATGCCTACTGAAACACTGAAATATTGAAGCGTGCATAGTCTATTTTTGAACTCTATTCTGTTCCATTGATCCATACACTATCCTTACACAATTGCCATACAGTCTTGATTATTGTAGCTTTCTAGTGGCCTTTAAAAAATATTTTATTTATTTATTTGACAGAGAGAGAAAGAGAGAGAGCACAAGCAGGGGGAGCAGCAAGAGAGAGGGAGAAGCGGGGAGCTTGATGTGGAGCTTGATCCAAGGAGCCTGGGATCATGACCTGAGTTGAAATCAGAACTTAAATGACTGAGCCACCCAGGCACCTCTGTAGTAGTCTTTTATTTTTTTATTTATTTTTTTCAAGATTTTTTTTTTAATTTATTTGACAGAGAGAGGGAGATCACAAGTAGGCAGAGAGGCAGGCAGAGAGAGAGGGGGAAGCAGGTTCCCTGCTGAGCAGAGAGCCCAACGTGGGACTCAATCCCAGGACCCTGGGATTATGACCTCAGCCGAAGGCAGAGGCTTTAACCCACTGAGCCACTCAGGCGCCCCAGTAGTAGTCTTTTAGTCTTAAGATTAGGCAGTGTTCTTTCTTTGTTCTTTTTCATAATTGTTTATTCTAGGTTTTTATTTTTCATATATATTTTAGAAACAGATTACTAGTTTATATATATGCACAAACTAATAAATATACTAATATATACTACATATAACATATATACTAATATATAAGTATATATATTAATGTACATATATGTAAATATACACCAATGTATATATACATTAACTTATATATACATATATATGTTCATATATAATTTATATATACATATATATTTAGAAACAGATTACTAATTTCTACTAAGAACTTTGTTGGACTTTTGATGGGAATTATATTCAAGCATATATTCATTTGAGTAGAACTGATATCATAATGACATTGAAGTTGTCTTATGGGTGAACAGGGTATATCTCTCCATTTAAATCATATCTTTAATTTCTCTTAGCAACATTTTATAGTTTTCAATGTCCAAGTTTTTAACATCCTTTTTCAGATTTATCCCTGAATATTTCATGCTTTTGGATGCTGACTGAACTGCTATCTTAAAACTTAAATTTATAATTTATTGTTGCCAGAAGATAGAAATGCAGGCAAGTAGCCATAAAGGCCCTACTTTCAATGTTTGAAGTGACTGAAGGAATGAACTGCATAAGATCTGAAGCATGCATTCTCAATTGGGGTGACTATTGCCTCCAAGGGGGCAGAAAAATCTTACTCTTTTAATGCTTAAATCATAGATATACATATGCATATACCAATACAAAAAGTTACCAGTATAATTGTGGAATTAAAATTCCATGGAGATGGAGTTTGTAAACGTGGAGATTCACAGACCTGTACCCCTGGGGGAAAAAATATATATATATATATATGTTTATAAAAAATAAAATTATAAAAAAAAAAAAAGAGCTAAAAAGAGAAAAAAAATATATTTTAAAAAGCCTCCTTAGGAAGACAATAATGACAAAATTGGTTGAGAAACCCTGCTTTAGAATGTTGTTCATAGTCCCTAGGATGTATGATACTAAAAATATACAAGTATTGTGCTGAGTATTTTTGGTACCTAATCTGTCCCAATTGCTTATGTATTGATCAGATTCTAGCATGAGAAATTAGTCTTAGTGACTTGTAACTCAAGACTATGATTTCAAGAAAGTTTAATTGATACAAATTATAAGCAAATTTAGAATGTTAAACAGCAAGAATTTTGTGTTAGTGAATGCTGGATTTTGTTATATTCCTTTAAAGAGTATTGGTCTGTGTTCTGGCTAGCTGTTGAGTTATTTGCAGATCAAGCTGATTCTTTAGAGTTTTGCTTTTCAGGTTTATTAGGGTCAATAAAGCAGTCTTTACTCTATGGCTAACTTAGCCTCATCACTGAGGTGCAGCCTTTCTAAGAACTGAATCTAGTGCCTCAATCTAGTATTGAGGTCTCTCATAAAAGGTAGGATTGTAAACTTTTCTAAGTCCCATAAGAACTCCAGAAATTATTCAGTTTATTGCTTTTCAGTGTTTACTTCCCAAGTGTTGTGGAGTATCCACTCATATACACTCAGATCACTATTTAGTGAAAAACTCCAGAGGACTCCTCTATCCTCTGAGCTTTTGCTCCATGTATCTCTGCCTCTTCTACAGTCATCTGTCCAGTCATTCTGAGCTGCCCATACCTCTCCAAACTCTGATCTCTATTTCCACTCAGCTAGACCACCCAGCTTTTTAGGGTTCCTCTTCTTTGCCTTCTAGCCTAAAAACTGCCTCCAGGCCATAAGCTGGTATAATTGTTAAGTCTCACTTCATTTGTTTCCCTTCTCTCTAGGGTCACAGTCTTGGGCTATTTATTGTCCAATGTCTGAAAACACTTGCTTAATATATTTTGTTTTCTAGTTTTCTAATTATTTAGGAGGGAAAATTATGTAGGAGGAAAATCACAGCTTTGACAAAATCATGGAAATATGAGTTCAGAGCAAAAAATAATGATGTATTTAGAGAACACAAATACCATAAAGTAACACAAATCACAAAGTAACAACAAATTATAGCAGACAAATAGGAATTAATAGACCAAGCAGAGCAAAACAATTTAAATAAGCTTATACATATCTTCAAGTAGCTAAGAAATGATATTTAAAGCATGAGGTTGGGATAGTGAGAAACAATTATAGTTACTGGGTTTGAAAAAATAAATATTTGGCCACTTTTCTAAGTATTGCCGACCAGATATCCTAGAAACCACCCCATCCCAAGCATCTTGATAAATTTTTAAATGTTTTAAAGTATAATTCTAGATCCAGAAGCAAGTAAGTCTAGCCTATACACCCTCCTCTTTAAAAAAATGGAGAATTGAAACAAATGTAGTCAGTGAGGGTGGAAATGAAGGCTGCTGAAGGCAGCACTCTCACTTTCATTAAGATGTAAGCTCCATGAGGCAGGGATTTCTGATTGTTTTATTTCTGATGGAGCACAAGCCAGAGAACAAAGTCTGGAACAGAAAAATTGTTGAGTACATACATGTTGAATGGCTGATGAGTGAATGAATGAATGGTCTAGGGTAAATGGTGATCCCAAGAACCTAGAAATTTGAGTGTCAGCTAGTCATTCAGAAGTAGGGGACTAGATCTGGGGGACACTGGAAATGTTGGAGGGTCACTGAACCTCTTTCTATGAAGCTAGGGTTCTCAAAGTGGCTGTACACTTAACGAAGGGGTTTGCTTTTGAAAAAAAAAATCATTTGCCCAAGAGGAAGGAATTACCCAAGATCAGGAAATTCACTTGTGTCCAGCATGATTCTAGGAGGAAAAAAAAATCCAGTAATAATCTAAGAATTTCCGATCACTGGCTTTTCCCACTTGAATCTGGTGTTGAATTTACACTTCCTGAGTGGTTAAAGAAACATCACTTTATAATTAAATTAAGATAGTTCCAAGTGTAGTAACCTTGCATACCCAGCAGAATCAAACACAAATTACTTGGTGGAAGCCATCCCAGATTCAAGCCCTTCAGGTCTCCTACAGATTAAATTCAACCAAATAAGAGCTCAAATTAAAAAATATATAGATCTCCAAAATCATAAAATTGCAAACTTCCCTAAGTGAAAGCCAGAGGAAACAACCCAAAATAGATTTAGACACCGAAGATTTCAGACACTGGCATTATCTGAAACAAAGTATAAAACAACTATGAATAATATCTTTAAAAATAAAAGGTTGGATCAAAAATGAACAGGAAAAAATAGACTATTAAATATAGTCAGATTTGAGATAGAAGCAAATAAAGCTTCTAAATCTAAAGGGAAAGAACATCAAATTTAGCATTTTACATGCAGTTAAATAATTCTTTAAATATAAGGATGAAATAAAGATATTCTCAACCATACAAGTCTTCATAATTTTTAACATACAGTAAAAGTATTCTGTAAAGAAGTGCCCCAGCAAAGAAAAGAAATAAATCCAAAAGGAAGCAATGAGATATAGGAAGAAAGGATAAGTAAATAACTTGGAAAAATCTTATTGTTTTGGATATATTTGTTTAAATAAAATGTATTATTAAAATGAATTTCACCTAAGGTGTTTTTTTGTTTTCATTTTTAATGTGACTGCTAGGAAATGCAATAGGGCAAGAAGAAAAAGAGGTGTAGGCTCAAAGGTTTAAAAGGGAAGAGACAAAACTCTCACTATTTCCATATGATTTTTATGTAAAATCTACCAGATTCTACAGAAAAACTATTAGCATATTTAGAAAGTTTGACAAGGTAGCTGAATACAAGATCAATTTATACATACACTTATACTAGAAATAACCATCTACAAAATTTACTAGAACATGAGATATTTTACAACAGCAACAATAGTAAGAAAATATCTAAGAATTAACCGAGTGAAGAAGGTGAAAAAAATTCATGAAAAAATATTTCAAGCCTTATTAAATGACATGATGTAAGACCTGAATACATGGAGGGTTACAGCAAATGGAGACCACAGATTACAATGATTTTGATGTAAAAGGTAGTGGTGATGAGAAGTAGTTTAATTCTGGACATATTTTGATGGTAGAGCCAACAAAATTTCCTGATGAATTGGATGTGAAGCTTGAAAGAAAAAAAAAGAGTTAAGAAAAGATCTAAGATTTTTGTTCTGAACAGCAGAATGAATGTAATTGTCCTTTAGTGGGAAGATTTTGTTTGGAAGAAAAGGTTAGAAGTTTGTTCATGAACATGTTAAGTTTGAGATGTCTTTTGGACATCCAAGAGAATATATTGAAGATGCAATGGGATATATGAGTCTGGAATTCAGGAAAAAGGTACAAACTGGAGATAAATGATCAAAGGAGCCATCAATGAATAAATGGTGTTAGCCATGAGACTGGTGCAGCTCACAGTGGGAATGAGTGTAGCTAGAAAATGGTCCACAGACTGAACCTCCAACATAGGTAGAGATCAGGGAGGAAAATAGGTGGAAAGCAGCATCAAGTGAAAATGTTTCCTGGAGGAGGGTGAGGTCAACCATGTTAAATGATAAGTTGAGTAAAAGAAGGACTGAAAGTTGGTTGTTGGGTTTAGGAATATGGGAGTCATTGGTGACTTGAAAGGGAGCAATTTATATGAGCAAATTCTATCAGCTCTACTTTCAAAGTGTATTTGATTAGGGCAAAATCATGATCAGAGTAGGCTTAAAGGAAAAGGAAATGAAAGAAATTGGAAAAAGTGAATATAGACAGCACTTTGGAGGAGTTTTGCTGTAAAAGAAGAAAAGTGAGGATGTAGATTTAAAAGAGAAAAAAAGATATGTGTGTAGTTTAATGAGTTAGATCTAGCAGGGAGGGCAAAACTGATGATGAAGAAGAGAGAGGCGGGTATTATGTACATGAAGGAGCTAGAATCGAGGGTTCAGTTGAAGGAGTTCACTTTGATAAGAATATGAATAATTCATTATAGACCTTCTATTTCTTTTTTTTTAAGATTTATTTATTTATTTATTTATTTGACAGAGAGAGAGAGAGAGAGAGAGAGAGCGAGCACAGGCAGAGGGAAAGGGAGAAGCAGGCTCCCAGCCAAGTAGAAAGCCAGACATGGGACTTGATCCCAGGACCCTGGGATCATGACCTAAGCTGAAGGCAGACGCTTAACAGGCACACCTATTTCTTTCATTATTCAAACACTGTTATCATTAACTCCTCATCTTCTCTTCTCCCATCCCATATTTAGTCCACTAGCAAATTTTATCACTTCTGTTTCCAAAGTGTATTAGGATCTGACCACTTCTTAATATATCCATTACTTCCATCTGGGACTAAAAGCCATCATTCTCTCTTATCTGCTCATCTGAATTGTCACCTTACTTTCCCTCCTAGTGTCCATTCCTGCTGCCACCTCCCATTCTCTGCACAGTATCCAAATAGCTTAAATACATAAACTAGATCATATCACTCTGCTGCTCAAAACCTTTCAATATAAAGTCTGAGGATGGATACTACCCAACTTTAAAACTACAGTAATTAATTACTACAGTAGTCAAGATAGTGTGATACTGGTGCAAGAATAGACAAGTAGATCAATGGAACAAAATGGAGAGTGCAGTAATAGACCCATATAAGTATAATCAACTGATCTTTGGAAAAGGAACAAAGGCAGCACAATGGAGCAAAGATAGTCTTTTCCACAAATAATGCTAGAACAACTGGACATCCACATGTAAAAAAATAAATCTAGACATAGATTATAGCTTTTACAAAATTAACTTACAGCTTACAACAGTTAACTCAAAAAAGATCGTAAGACCCTAAGTGTAAAATGAAAAACTATAAAACTCCAAAAGATAAAATAGGAGAAAACCTAGCTTACCTTGGATATGGTGATGACTTTTAGAGACATCAAAGACATGATCCATGAAAGAAATAATTGATAAGCTGAACTTCTGAACTTCATTAAAATTAAAAACCTTTGCTCTGCAAAACATACGTCTTTTTTTTCCTTTAGATTTTATTCAATTGTTTGAGAAAGAGAGATCACAAGGAGAGGGAGAAGCAGGTTCCCTGCTGATCAAAGAGCCTGATGTGGGACTCGATCCCGGGACCTGAGATCATGACCTGAGCTGAAGGCAGACACTTAACCAACTGAGCCACCCAGGCATCCTGACACATCTTTTCACATGATATGAAGAGAATGAGAAGACAAGCCACAGACAGAGAAAATATTGTGAAAGACACATCTGATAAAGGACTGTTTTCCAAAATATACAAACAACGCTTAAACCTCAACAATAAGAACACAAACAACCTGTTTTTAAAAAATGGGCCAAGAACCAAATACCTCACCAAAGAAGATTCACAGGTGACAAATAAGCATATGAAAAGATGCTCTATATCATATGTCTTCAGGAAAATGCAAATTAAAACAATGAGATACCACTACACTCCTAATAGAATGGCTAAAATCCAAACACTGACAATACCAAGTGCTGGTGAATATGGAGTAACCGGAATTCTCATTCATTACTGATGGGAATGCAAAATAGTTCAGTCACTTTGGAAGACCATCTGGTGGTTTCTTACAAAAGAAAATATACTCTTTCTCCACATCCTCGCCAGTACCCAAATGTTTATAGCAGCAATGTCCACAATAGCCAAACTATGGAAAGAACATAGATGTCCATCAACAGATGAATGGATAAAGAAGATGTGTACACACACACACACACACACACACACACACACACAATGGAATACTATGCAGCCATCAAAAGAAAGGAAATCTTGCCATTTGCAACAACATGGATGGAACTAGAGGGTATTATGCTTAGCGAAATAAGTCAATCAGAGAAAGACAACTATCATATGATCTCCCTGATATGAGGAAGTGGAGAGGCAATGTGGGGGCTTTGGGGGGGTAGGAAAAGAATAAATAAAACAAGATGGGATCGGGAAAGAGACAAACCATAAGAGACTCTTAATCTCACAAAACAAACTGAGAGCTGCCAGGGGGAGGAGGGTAGGGAGAGGGTGGTTGTATTATGGACATTGGGGAGGGTATGTGCTATGGTGAGTGGTGTGAAGTGTGTAAACCTGGCGATTCACAGACCTGTACCCCTGGGGCTAATAATACATTATATGTTAATAAAATGAATAAATAAATAAATAAATAAATAAATAACTTTTAAAAAGAAAAAAAAGAAAATATACTCTTATCATATGATCTAGGAATCATGCTCTTTGGTATTTACCCAAATAAGTTGAAGTCTTATGTCTACACAAAAGCCTGCACAAGGGTGTTTATAGCAGCTTTATTCATAATTGTCAAACCTTGGAAGCAAACAAGATGTCTTTCAGTAGGTGAATGGATAAATAAACTTGTTACATTTAGAAAAACCTATATTCTCTGTGGTTCAAACTCTATGACATTCTGGAAAGGGCAAAACTATGGAGACAGTAAAAAGAGCAATGGTTGTCAAGAGTTAGAGGGGAGCGAGAAATGAATAGGCAGAGCACAGATGAGTTTTAAGGCAGTGAAACTATTCTGTGTGACGCTAAAGTGACAAATACACATTATTATATGTTTGTTCAAGCCCATTGAATGCACAATGGTGAGAGTAAACCCCAATGTAAACTATGGACTTTGAATGATAACAATGCATCAGTGTGGGTTCATTCATTTTAACAAATGTACCACTTTGGTGGAGGATGTTGATAAGAGGCTGTGCATGTGTGAATGCAGGAGGACTATGGAAACACTGTATTTTCTGTTCAGTTTGCTGTGAATCTTAAACTACTCTAAAAAATAAAGTCCATAAAAAACAAACCCTCTAATGGATTCCTAGCATTCTTAAAATCAGGCCAATGTCCTTATCTTGGCCATTAGTGTCCTATCTGATGTGGACCTTGACCTAATTTCTTATCCTTCACCCCTTTATTCCCTGATTTCCAATCATTCTAACCTTTTAACTTTTCAAGGAGCATTTTCCTCAACTTCAGGCCAGATAAAGCCATGGCTCACTTCTTTCAGCAATCCACTCAAATGTCAAGTCTTGGAGACACATTTCCTGACACATTACCCTATTTAAATAGTATCCCCTGTTAAATCTCATTCTGTTTATCTTGCTTTATTTTTCCTTAGAGCTCTTACCTCTGAATATAAGCATTTATATATATCTGCATATATTATATATGTATATGCATAAATATAAATACATAAAAATATATATACACATTCATATCCATATATATGTCTTGGTCAATATTCTTACTAGTTTCTAAACTCCACAAGAGCTTTCTTCACCATTATACCACCATTTGTTAAATGATCAAATGAGTGAGTGAGTAGATAAATAAATGACTAAACATAGCAATGTGGATAGATCTTATAAACACTGTGTTAAGTGAGAAATTAAGAAACATAATGAAAACTGCACCCAATAGTATTTATGTAAATTATAAACATAAGCTTCAATGAAATTTAATGGGGGAAAAGAAAGTATATTCAACAATCTAGAACAATTACATGAAGATAACAATGAATTTCCACCCTCACCCCATACTACACATAAAAATTAACTAGAAGGAGGTCAGATTTAAACACAAAAGCTTAAAATATAAATCTTGTAGAAGAAAATATGGAAGAATATCTTCATGAACTTAAGTGAATACAGATAAAATTTCTTACACAAAAAAGCAGCAACCATAAAATAAAACAAAAAATCCCAATAGAATAGATTTTATTAAAATAAAAACTCTATTTATCAGAAGACACCATTAAGAAAATGAAAGTCAAGCTATATACTAGTTGAAAATATTTACAGCATTTAAATCTAAAATATGTATAGAACTTCTAAAAATCAACAATAAAAAGGTAAACAACCACCTGCACCCAGAATTTTTAAATGGGCAAAGGATCTAGACTCTTTATAAAAGAAGACATACAGATGGCCAATAAGCACATGAAAAAGTATCCAATACTGTAAATCATCTGGAAAATACCAGTCAAAACTACAAGGCATATTCTTACACATCCACTAGGTTAAAATACTCATACATCACTGGTGGCAATGTCTGATGGCACCAGCAACTTGGAAGGCTGTTTTCCAGATTCTCATGAAGTTAAAAATACACTTTCCCAATAGCATAGCAAGTTTACCCCTGGGTATTTACCCAAAGAAAATGAAAACACGTGTGTACACAAAGACTTGTATGCCAATGTTCGTAACAGTTTTATTCATAACAGTCAAAAATTGGAACCAATCCAAATGTGCATCAGCTGATGAATGGGTAAAGTATATGCACTCATAGAATGGAATCCCTCTCAATAACACAAAGGAGTGAACTGGGTGAATGGCTCTTAAAAACAGTATGATGCATAAAGGGACCCAGGCATGAAAGACTGTATATACTGCATGCATCTGCTTCAAGTCTGCAAAACTAACGTGGGTTATAGAAATGTCTGCGGTGGTTGCCTCTGGAGGGTAGGAATTGACCAGAAAGAAGCATAAAGGAACTTACGGAGGAGATGAAAATGTTCTATAGCTTACTTGGGGTGGTGGTTATTTGTCAGGAATACATCAAACTGTATTTAATCAGTGTATTTAATGAAAGAAAATAATACCTACAAAATTGCCTACATATACGATGATCTGGAATAATCCTAGGGATTATTTCAGGGATTGTTACTTAACTAAGAACATCTTTTAAGCTCCTTAGAATAGGTCCTTTCTGGGATGGGGGCAACATGAGGATGGCATATAAAATTATTATTTTATATTATTACAAAATTATTTTATGTTGATACAAAATTATTTTTATTTTATTTTTTATTTGATTTTATTTTACTTTTTTATTATTAACATATAATGTATTATTTGCCCCGGTGGTATGGGTCTGTGAATCATCAGACTTACACACTTCACAGCACTCACCATAGCACATACCCTCCCCAATGTCCATAACCCAGCCACCCTATCCCTACGCCCCCACCCTCCAGCGACCCTCAGTTTGTTTTGTGAGATTAAGAGTCTCTTATGGTTTGTCTCCCTCCTGATCCCATCTTGTTTCATTTTTTCCTTCCCTACTCTCCACAGCCCCCTGCCTTGCCTCTCAAATTCCTCATATCAGAGATATCATATGATAATTGTCTTTCTCTGATTGACTTATTTAGCTTAGCATAATACCCTCTAGTTCCATCCACGTTGTAGTAAATGGAAAAATTTCATTTCTTTTGATGGCTGCATAGTATTCCATTGTATATATATACCACATCTTCTTTATCCATTCATCTGTTGATAGACATATGAACTCTTTCCATAGTTTGACTATTGTGGACTTAATACAAAATTGTTACAAAAATAATAAAATAAAATGAAAACTCAGGGACTGATGAAGTATGCTATGAAACGAGGAGAGTGTTGATTCATGAAATGTGCACCTGGGATGAGACAGGGAGTTAGGGAGGCAGGAAGCCAGGAAAAGGAAGAAGATAGGCAGAGGGAGAAGGTAAGGAAGGTGGAAGAGATGTGAAGAGAGTGAAGGTGACTGAGAGGTAATAGAAAGAGGGAGTGGGGAAGAATGAACTGCATACTCTCTGCATATTCTGCATACTTGTATGGCCTGTTCTTTCTCTTTATTTGTTCTCTCTCCTCTAGCAGATCATAAACCTTGGGAGGGAGGGATCTCTGTAAGTTCCTGCAATAGGGCCCAGACGCATTGAATGGTTCACTGGTTAACAGGCAACAAGAGGTCGTAGCAAGCACCAGATGTGCATTTTGTAGCACAGACAATCCTTTTATTGGGATTCAAGAGAAGAAAACACTGGTAGCATTTTGTGGGGAGACACTGTGAAAGGCAGGGGCATTTGTACTTTCATGAACCAGGGCTCCCACAGGGCCCCAGGTGACCCTGTCATTATCAGGAGGGGCCTCCACAAGCCTCAGTCTGACTCCCTACCAGGAAGTGGGTACTGCACAGGTGTGGATTTTAAACATTTCCAGGGTTCCCACTTCTCTGCAGGGCTCCTCACACAGATCTGCTGCTCCTGGGCCCTCACCTTCCTTGCTCCTATGTGTGTCTGCTGCTCCCTGCTTTGGGCAGTCAGTTGTCTCTCAATGATGGTAGCTCCATGCTCCCGCTCTGGGCCCTTCTGTTCAGTTCAGCTCAGCAGTCATTTAGTAAGATCCTTCTTCATGCCAACCCTAGGCCAGGTCAAAGTAGGGAACTATGATGACTGAGTCATGATTTTGCCTTCAAGGGGCTTGGTGTCTTGAGAGAAAGATAGAAATGAAGAGAATTCCAGAATGAGGCAGCAAATGTTAAGACAACCACTGGCACCCAGAATTGGGCACTGGGCCCACCTGTGATTCCAGGGAAGATGTCTCAGAGCTGCTACCTGGGCTGAATCTCAAAGCTCACAGACTTCCCTCCCTCCTGTAGAGCAGTGTTAAGCTCTGCTGCTCTTCCTCCCTGGGCATTCCCAGGCCTGTAGGGGTCAGCCATCCTTCCAACAGCCCCATGTCCTGGCTGCACATTCATCATAGACTTTAATGTCAGGGGAGAGCATTACCTCCAAGACACTCTAGCCCTCACATCAAGCCGACCTCACATGAGCTACCATGAGCTACAAGAACCATGAAAGCAGGGCTCAAGTCTCACTTTCTTCTTATTCTCTTGGTAACTTGTGGCAATTGACTTAGCAGCCCTCAGCATCAATCTCCCAGTCTCTAAAATTGGGGCAGTAACACTGCCCTCAGAAGATGTTCTTGGGGAATTAAGAGGGTCATTTAAAAAAAAATTACAATCTGGGACACCTGGGTGGCTCAGTCGGTTAAGCCGCTGCCTTCGGCTCAGGCCATGATCCCAGGGTCCTGGGATCGAGTCCCGAATCGGGCTCCTTGCCCCACAGGGAGCTTGCTTCTCTCTCTGCCTGCCACTCGGCCTGCTTATGTGTGCTCTCTCTCTCTCTCTGACAAATAAATAAATAAAATCTTTAAAAAAATTTACAATCAGTTGACTTTATTATTATTTTTTTAAATTTCAGTATAGTTAACACACAGTGTTATATTAGTGTTAAATTAGTTTCAGGGTACAACAATTCTATTCATTATTCAGAGCTCATCATAAATGTACAAGGTGGTCATGTTTTTACCACTGGTAGCCCTAAGGGTGGCACATGGTGTGTAGTTAACACCATCTTCCACTTTACTCTTTTTCCATGGTGAAACAAGTTTTCAAACTGGGCTTCACAGAAACATTCAGTAACAGTTGTACCTGTTACTCATGTACTTGCTCATTGGCAATCAAAGGGGATTTAGAAGGGGAAGCAGGTTTCCATATCTTTTTGAAAGTAGTATTGGCATCTTTTAGACCACAGTGGAGACATTATTTGTGGATCCAGTTTCTCTTTTTATTCCATCTGTAAATTATATTCTTATCATCCTGTAGAGAAAAATTTACTGCCAGACATAATCAGAGATTACCAGAAATCAAAAAGTATATGTGTTGTCACTTGTGGATAGGGAATTTATTCCTTTTTTTTCAATGACCAGATATGGTGCAAAAGAGCATGAGTGAGAATGAAGGAGTAGAAGAAGAAGGAGGAGGAGGAGGAGGAGGAGGAGGAGGAGGAGAGGAGGAAGGAAGAGGAGGAGGAGAGAAAGAAGAAGAGGAAGAAGGAGGAGGTGGGGCAGTAAGAGGAGGGGAAGAAGGAGGGAAAGGGAGGGATAAAGAGACAGAGATATGTCTCCCAAACTTCTATCTTCTCTACTTATTACCTTAAAACTTATATCAACCCCACCTTATCATATCTCAATTAAAACACTTTCTAAAACCTGGTTCTGTGATTACAAAGTATGACAACACACTAGGCATTCCAACTCTAGATTATTCATACAAAATCAATTCACTGAAAGAAGTTTATCTAAGGACCATTTCCATAAAGACCAATTTGTCAAATATCCCAACTTTAAAAAATACATGTTCCTTTCAACTACTAACTAAGCTTATAGTAACTCATTACAGATGCCCTGCCAGGACAGAGAGAGCCATCAAGAGAGTCAGGCCTCCTGGGGTTTGGGGCCCTACAACTCTCCTTCCTCAGTCTCCCCTGCTCTGCTCTTCTGTCTCCTTCCCTGTCTGTCTGCATAACCAATTATCCCCAAATGTGACAGCTTAAAATAACAATAACCATGTATTATCTCCCAGGGTTCCTGTGGGTCAGGATTCAGGGTGGATTAGCTGGGTGATTCAGACTTGGGGTCTCCTACAAGGTTGCAGTCAAGATCTCCTGCCATCTGAGGTCTGGACTGGAACATCCACCCCCGGATGGCTAGCTGTAGCATTAAATGCTGGACAAATAGCTTGTTTTATTGTAAGTGCATGACATGAAGGTTTTGGTTGCTGAGGCATCTGCTTCAAAGACAACTATCTCCAATAAACAAACCGCCAACAACACAACTAGATAAAGAGCCACTCCACCCCACCCATGAGGTTCCCTTTTTTAGTGACCCTGTTTTTACCCTCTGGAACTTTAATTCCTGCTCTTAGGTTTTCATTTCAACCATAAAAAGTGAACACTTTGAGACCCTAGGCACCTCACTCTCAATACCAGTAAAGGCAGAACCCCAGGTCCGTGCTCACTCTCTCTGCACTCATGACCTTGCTGTGCAGACCCCGGGTGTAACATGTACCCTCCCGGATCTGTGAATAATAAACTTTATTTTTGCAAAGTTCCCTGATGGCTGTTGCTGAGGTTTTGACTGTTAGAACTGTAGTAAGAACCACAGGACAGGCCCAGCTACAACATTGCCCTGAGTTAGGAAATTGTCTGTGGGGGCTTTTACAGGTAAGTGTCCCAGGCATTTCTAGCTCAGAGCATCTCGATCAACAGGCTGAAATCCAAACCCACATTCAGGCATTCACAGCTGTTGGTGGGCAGCCTCAGTTCCTCTCTGGTCATGTGTACCTCTCAGGACACCTCAAATATCCTGCAACATGGCATCTGGCTATCCTAGAACTAGTGATCCAAGGACAGAGTGTGGTGGAAACTTCAGGCTCATTTCTGCAACATGCTGTTGGTACATAGCTCATCCCAACCCTATGTGGAGAGGACTGGAGGCTGGAGGCTGGTTCTCACATTCCCTGCTCCCTCCTGTTCTCAGCCTTAGACTTGCTCTACTCCCTCTGCCCCTCAGTCTTCCCTCCTCTCTGCTTCTCAGACTCTCCCTTTGTCTCTCCTCCAGCCTCTCCTTTCTCTGGGATCAGCAGCCTGACCTTGTCTAGCACTTATTCTCTCCAACACCCTGCCCTCCTCCCCCAAGCCCAAGGACCCCTCCCCACTCTGACCTCTCCCCAGCTACAGCAGCAGGGATCTGAGGAAGCAAAGTGACAGTCTTTGAACTAAAAACAAGTCAACCATAACCAGTTCGAAATCCCCAAATCTACTGAAGACAGTCCAAATCTATCATTATTAGAAATTTTATAAAAAGCTAAAACTTTTGGACCTCAGCAGCAGCAACTTCTTCCTAGAAACAAGGGCAAAAATGAACTATTAGGACTTCATCAAGATCAAAAGCTTTTGTACAGCAAAGGAAACAGTCAACAAAACCAAAAGACAACTGACAAAATGGGAGAAGATATTTGCAAACAACATATCCGATAAAGGGCTAGTATCCAAAATCTATAAAGAACTTATCACACTCAACACCCAAAGAACAAATAATCCAATCAAGATTATGGGCAGAGGACATGAACAGACATTTCTGCAAAGAAGATATCCAGATGGCCAACAGACACATGAAAAAGTGCTCTACCTCACTCGGCATCAGGGAAATACAAATCAAAACCACAATGAGATATCACCTCACACGAGTCAGAATGGCTAAAATTAACAAGTCAGGAAATGACAGATGCTAGTGAGGATGCAGAGAAAGGGGAACCCTCCTACACTGTTGGTGGGAATGCAAGCTGGTGCAGCCACTCTGGAAAACAGCATGGAGGTTCCTCAAAAAGTTGAAAATAGAGCTACCCTACTACCTAGCAATCGCACTACTGGGTATTTACCCTAAAGATACAAATGTAGTGATCCGAAGGGGCATGTGCACCTGAATGTTTATAGCATCAATGTCCACAATAGCCAAACTATGGAAAGAACCTAGATGTCCACCAACAGATGAATGGATAAAGAAGAAGTGGTATATATATATACAATGGAATACTATGCAGCCATCAAAAGAAAGGAAATCTTGCCATTTGCGACGATGTGGATGGAACTAGAGGGTATTATGCTGACAAAATAAGTCAATCAGAGAAAGACAATTATCATATGATCTCCCTGATATGAGGAAGTTGAGAGGCAAAGTGGGGGGTCTGGGGGGTAGGGAAAGAAGAAATGAAACAAGATGGGATCGGGAGGGAGACAAACCATTAGAGGCTCTTACTCTCACAAAACAAACTGAGGGTTGCCAGGGGAAGGGGGGTAGGGAGAAGGTGGTTGTGTTATGGACATTGGGGAGGGTATGTGCTATGGTGAGTGCTGTGAAGTGTGTAAACCTGGCGATTCACAGACCTGTACCCCTAGGGCTAATAATACATTATATGTTAATTAAAAAATAAAAAAAATTTAAAAAGCTAAAACTTTTGGGGGGTTGTAAATCAGTAAATTCAATAGAATTGGGGGAAATGTCCTTAAAATGCTACAATTTTGGCAAAAACAGAAAATGGCTTTTCAAAGGATTGGCAAGGAATGAGTAAACCCTGAAAGCATAAATAAATCAGTAAAACCTTTCCCATGCAAAGCACTGAAATTTTGGTCATAGGCTTTAGAGCACTAGGTTAAAATTCCCTGATTATCTTCAGAGAGATTGTTTCTTTCTCTCTCTCTCTCTTTTTTATTTGATAGAGAGAGAGATACAGCAAGAGAGGGAACACAAGCAGGGGTAGTGGGAGAGGGAAAAGCAGGCTCCGCACAGAGCAAGAAGCCTGATGAGGGGCTCCATCCCAGGACCCTGGGATCATGACCTGAGCTGAAAGCAGACACTTAACAACTGAGCCACCCAGGCACCCCAGAAAGAGTGTTTCTTAAAACAAGTTTATTGTAAGCCGGTACGTGGGGCCATGGTCATCCCAAGAAAGCATCCTTTTATGAATTGGCTTTCAGAGATCTGACCTACTCCAGTCCTCCCCTTTTGGCTGTGAGATCTGTGTCAGCTTATAGATGTCCTTCTGGTGTAGCACCTTGAACACACCGTCAGCCAGGGACTTCAGCTTCTGACCCTCCAACAAAGCCCCCTGGCACCTCAGATACACTGCCACCTGTCCCTGCAGACCTCAGCCACAAGATAAAGCATCCCAAGCTCATGGGCTGCACCGAGACTCTCAAAGCAGCTCAGTTCTTACAACTCCTCATTACAGAAGCATTACCATCCTTCACACACACAGCACAGACTCTGGGTGGATTGTCACACAAGGTCCCATAAGAAATGGATGAGAGAATATTCAAGATCCAATCGGGCCATCTGGACGCTCCCTCCACTTCTGACCCTTCAGTGCCTTCAGTCGCCATCCCGCATTCATTCCAGTCATGGGATTCTGGATCCTGGAGACCCCAGGCACAGGTGGTATGACACACGATGAGAACTCCAGGTCGGCTCGGCTGGGGTGGGTTGGCCTTTGAGGGGAGACCTTTTCCCTAACACCCTCCTAGCTGTGGGAACAGTGACTGGAAGTGCCCAGGCCCGTCACCTGCCGATCAGAAGTGGTTACTAAGGGTGCTGTGGACCTTGGGTGCCAGCCTCATGCCTAGCCACAAGCAGCATGTTCTTCCCCACCGGCTCAAGAGGGCTCTCACCAGGGCGGCAGAGCCCTGGACTCCGCACAGAGCCTTTCTCTTCGGACGTGGCAAATGGGCATTTCTGATTAATCACAGCAGCTGCTCTCTGCAGAGGAAACAGAGTGAATCACTCTAAAGGAATTTTCAAGCCTCCAGAGAGGAAAAAAAAAGGAAAAATATAATTTTCATTCTCCTCGCCCCACCCTCTCTATTCCACTCCTCTCTTCACCTTCTTTAGACCTTTCTCCCTCTGACTCTCTGACTTTCCCTCTTGCTGTCACTCTGGGCACCTCTGTTTCTTTCCCTGTTTCTCTTGCATTTCTGTGTCTCTCATTTACATTTTCCTTTGAGATCAGGGACGAACTGGGTCCCCAAGGCACGACCTCACATTGGGGACTGGGGACAGGCCATAGCTGAGGAAGGGGAGGTGTCACAGAGGTGACAGCAAACTGTTCAGTGTGCTGCTTAGGAAGGCACACCTGTCTCATCCACCTTCTTCACCATGGCTTGGCTGACCCCTGGGGACAAAGGTTGTCTGGGGCACAGAGAGAGGAGTGTGAGATTGAGGCTGACAGGCTGGAGGAACCAACCTGCTGGGGTTCCTGTTTTGCAGGAAACCACAAGAGCAGGCTTTGTGTTCTCAGCAGACTCAGCTGCTCTGTGGAATGTGACAAGCCTTCATTGACATCACTGCAGGCCCTCAGGGATGGCCGTGCTTATTTGTAGATGGCAACCCAAGGACTGCTCTGTCTTTACTGCATTGAGACATGGGCAGAGGAAACCGAGGCCATCCCCATGGGTATACCTCAGGCAGCCCTCACCCCCAACTGGGGGTCTAGGGCAGTGAGGTCCTAGGAGTGCATTCCTTCTGCGCTCCTTTTGTCCGTGGGTCTAAAAGAGGTGCCAAGGCAGCAACAGGCAGTGAAAGGGGCATCCACTGAGTGTCCTTTGAAAATACCAAGTATATCATAGGAGTGAATAAGGGCAGTTAGATGAGACATCTAGGCCTCAATGACAAATCATAAACACCTGCTTTTTATTAAAAATATGTCATTTAAATGCATTTTTCCTATTCATGAAGCTTTATTTTTCCCTCAAGTGCAACTGTCTGCTCTATAATACCCTGACAGTGTATTTTCGGGCACAGTAAATATTTTGAATAAGGCAGTCATCAAATTTCCACTTTGGAGTTTATTTCTAGACTCTGTCTCATGCTTCCATGAAGATGGCTCATTTCTTCCTGAAGATGCTCTTGCTCTTTTTCACTCCTCTCTTTCTTTTCTTTTCTCTTCTTTAAAGGAAGAATGACTAGCTAGCTCATTATACCCATTTCTGCATAGTTGGGAAGTGTCTCCTCCCTTTCCATTTTAAGTGATGTATTTCATGGCCATGGTTGAAGCTGGTTGGAAGGAGGTGCGAAGCTGTAAGAAACCACAGCAGGAGAGTACGTGATCTGTAGAAGAGAAAATGTAATTGACAGAACACTACTTTCAAACTCAGTGACTGGCCTCCATCTTGGGGCCAGCACTATTCCAGGGCAAAACCTTGGAGTTGCAATTTCTATCTTTGAGATCTTGCTGCATCGTCCTCTCCCATTTTGGTATAGCTTGCTTTACTTTTCCTGAAGGGATATTGACTATCTACTGTTCACATGCTGCTAGGGCTCTAGAGGAAGTCACAAAGGGGTCTTCTTGTTGTGTTGAGTGATAAAGGGTCTAGCCTAAGGTCTGTTCTTTGTTACAGCTATTTCACATGCGAATCAGGACTACTGGGCAGAAGAGGAGGAAGAGGACTGCATGGTTCTCTTCACTGCTGGGTGGCATGGACATGTGAGATAGGGTTCTGTGTTCTTGGATGGAGGAGACCCATGCATCAGCCCAGGCATTGGAACTGAACCTAATGGTACTTTCAGATAAGCCCGTCAATATGAGAAAGTTAATTTAATTTGACTAGACTCTCCATCAATGCCATCAAGGCGGTAACAGATATGCCATGAGGAGACAGCCCTGCAGGTGAATGATGCATCACACACACACACGCCCTGGAGCTGTGTAGCAAAGATGAAGCTCATACACGTTGAAGATACAAGGCACAATTCAGCAGGTGCCATAAGAAAAGCTCAGAGGCAATGGGAATTCAATGAAAGACAGATGACAAAAAGAAAGCTTTAAGCAGGAGGTGGTTTTTGCTGTGAGCATTTCAGTGGGCACAGGAACCAGGTTATGGATGATCTGGGCTGGTAGACTAAAGAATTTGGCTCTATCTCCTAGGTTAAGAGAAGGAATGCCACATACATACACTGCTCATCTGCCACCACTCATCTCTCTCCCATACCTATTCCTGCCACATGATAATGCCAGGAATTGATTGTGGCCCTTCCTCCTGGCCTGAGTATGGCCTCAGAATCCATGTGCTTCTCAGCATGCAAACATGAAAATACCCAGTGTTTTGTGGCAGCCATGGAGGTGCCCATTTGGGTCTGCCTTCAAAGGAAACTTTTGCAAGGAGCACAACTGACTGACACCCTCCATCAGCCATACCTTTGGATCCTTCATGATGTCCACACCTGGTCAGACTGCTCCCGGCCAATCAGGAGGCATGGCAGGGCTACTGGAATGGGGCATCTCCTCAGGGATGCCTTTTATGGGTAGCTTTGGCTCAAGGAATCCCCATCACTCTGACCAGGACTCACTGAGCACTACTCTGAGGTCTGAGGCTCTCCCCACTCAACTCTTGCTCCCTCCCCTGCTCAGCTGTTAGACCTGCATTGTTTGAAGGCCTCTCCTTACTCAGGATCCCACTCCCACAACCTTCTTAGGCATTTCTCCCTCAAAATTCTTACATCCTTTTTTTTTTTTTTTTTAAGATTTTATTTATTTATTTGGCAGAGAGAGAGAGAAAGAGAGAGAGAGAGCACAAGCAGGGGGAGCAGCAGGCAGAGGGAGAGGGAGCGGGAGCAGGGAGCTCGATGTGGGGCTCCATGCCAGGACCTTGGGATCATGACTTAAGTGAAGGCAAATGCTTAACAGTCTGAGCCACCCAGGCATCCCAGATCTCTTACACCTTTAACCTCACCTTGGTGTTTGCTTCTGGGAGGACCCAAACTGTCACAAGACCACTCCCAATTGACTGAGCTGCATTTAAGTCAAAACCTTTTTGCCATTTCTGTTCTTGAGAATGGGAATCCATCGACAATTTGGAGACAGGGGAATGACCTGGCTGGAGCTATCTAGTGCGTGCAAATATATCCCACTAGTCAAGGAGACCAGGTCGGGGGCTGTGGCAGTAGTTCAGGTGGGAGAGGCCTGGACTAGGACAGTAGAGTGGGAATCAGAAGGGGGGTACAAGTGACACTGCCACATTTATGTACCTGAACCGACTGCCCTTGTCACCTGTGTCCCTCCTATCAGTGTGGAGAAAAATGATACATAGTGGCATTTAGAGGAAAGAGCACTGACGAAGAATTCAGGAAGCCTGGGCTCAGCTCCATCACTAACTAACTAGGCACCCAGGAAATGACTGCCACTCTGAGCTCAGCTTGTGTCACCTGTGAATGGACACTGTGGGTGGGACGACCTGATCTTGAAATGCCACTCCTGTCTCACATGCTCCCCTACCTCTTTAACCTTATGGTAAAAAAATACATATAGCATGATGTTTGCCTTCTTACCAATTTCCTTCTTTCTTGTGAAGATTTTATTTATTTACTGAGAGAGAAAGCATGCACGTGAGCAGGGGGTTACAGAGGAAAGAGAGAAGCAGACTCCCCCCTGAGCAGGGAGCCTGACATGGGGCTCAATCCCAGAACCCTGGGATCATGACCAGGCATATGTTTAACCAACTAAGCCACCTGGGCACCCTCCATCGTACCCATTTTTAAATGTACAGTTCAAGGGTGTTAAGTACATTTATGTGTGCAACCATCTGTCTCTGGAAGGATTTTCTTCGTGAAAACTGAAGCTCTATACCCATAAAACATGAACGCCGCATCCTCTCCCCAATTTCTCCTGCCAGACCCTGGAAACCGCTACTCTCTGTCTCTATGAATTTCACTACTCTAGATACCTCGCATGAGTAGTATCATACAGTGTTTGTCCTTTTGTGACTGGCTTATTTCACGTAGAATGATGTCTTCAGGATTCATCCATTTTGTAGCATGTGTCAGACTTTCCTTTCTTTTTAAGGCTGAATAATGTTCCATTGTAAGTCTGAACTGCATTTTGTTTATCTGTTCATCCATTAAGGGACACTGGATTGCTTCCACCTTTTGGCCATTGTGGGTAATGCTACTGTGAACACAGGTGTGCAAATACCTGTTTGAGTCCCTGCTTTCAATTCTTTTCCTTGTGTACTGTGATATTGTGATTTATAACAAGAAATATATACTTATTTGGTCTTCATCCTAGTTCTTGACACAAAGTTCAACCTAAAGACATTGGAATTTTCTAAGTGAGGAGAGAGAAAAGGGTGTCTTCTGTTATGGTAACGAGGTGACTTTTGGAATGCCTCTAGGTAACTGAAAGAGGAGAGCTGGTTACCAAGGGAACCAGCTGCATTAGAGGGTTGGCACTTTCAGTCCCCTCACACCCCTGCCTCTGGAGTGGAGAGAAGGGCTGGAAGTTGAGTTCAATCACCAAGGGCCAACAATTTAATCAATAATTTCCATGTGATAAAGCCTGTATAAAACCCCAAAAGGATAGGGTTCCAAGAGCTTCCAGATTAGTGATCACTTGGAGATTGGAGGAGAGTGACACACTTAGAACATCATGGAAGCGCTGAGCTCTTTATCCAAACCCTGCCCTGTGCATCTCTTCCATCTGGCAATTCCTAAGTTAAATCCCATTGTAATAAGCCAGTAATCAACTAAGTAAAATGCTCCTCTGAGTTCTGTGAGCTGCTCTAGAAAATTAATTGAACCCAAAGAAGGGGGTCATGGGAAACTCCAATTTATATCCGTTAGATGAGAAGCCCAGTGACAACCTGGACCCATGATTGGTGTCTGAAGTAGGGGCAGAAGGCTGTCTTGTAGGACTGAGACCTTAACCTGTGGGATCTGATCCTATCTCCCCTTGGACAGTGTCAAAAGTAAGTTAATTTCTTGGTGATATTTAGAAAAAAAAATGGTGTGGGAAACAAAGGCAGAAGAAAAATTATTAAATTTCCTTATTACCTAGAGCCTACTGACAAGTCCTTGAAACAGGACTTGAGACAGTGACATTCCTCAAGGAACTCAAATGCCTTTGCTAAGGGCAAAAAGCGATCCTAACCTGACCCCACCCCTCCAATCCTGTATGTCTACTTTAAGGTACAAAAATTCCTTTGGAGGGGCGCCTGGGTGGCTCAGTGGGTTAAAGCCTCTGCCTTCTGCTCAGGTCGTGATCCCAGGATCCTGAGATCAAGCCCCACATCAGGCTCTCTGCTCAGTGGGGAGTCTGCTTCCTCCTCTCTCTCTCTGTCTGCCTCTCTGCCTACTTGTGATCTCTGTCTGTCAAGTAAATAAATAAAATCTTAAAAAAAAAATTCCTTTGGAAACTTCCTCTATCTCTAAACCCTCCAAGATGCATTTTGGTAATCATCCTCCAAGCATTTGGCCAACCGATATACATCTGAAGGGTCTCATGACTAAAGTTTTATTAGACGGTAATAAATGACTTTTCCCAACAATAGCTAGCACTCTCAAGGTCCAGGAAACCTTGCTTCCAAAATTTCTTGGAGACTTACTTTATCCCAAACTGCCTCCCAACTTGAAAGTATATAATGAGCCATTCCTCATGACCCCAGGGCAGCTCTTTCTGCCCATGGTCTTGTCCCAGTGCTTTAATGAAACCACCTTTTTGTACCAAAGATGTCTTAGGAATTCTTTTCTGGCCATCGGCTTCGAACCCAAACGTCATCTTTCCCGAACATCATCAAAAAGATAAATCATAATTAGAGTCAAAATCCTAATACCCAGCACATTTTAAAGCAGTATTTTCCCAAACTTTCCAACAGGGTACCCATAACAGCCATTATGAGTAAATTCATACATCAGTAAGCTGCCGTGAATCGGCCAACAGATCACAGTCTTTTAAAAATTCACATAAATGTTGGCATTCTGCACCACATTGTATCCTTGTTTGCTTTAATATAAAAGTGATGTTTTCAGTTACACCCTAGCTAAAGGAAAATGTTACTCTGCAGAGCACAGGGAAGTCCTGTTCCAAGGCGTGCCCGTTTACCCCGTGGCTTCCTCAGGCTCTGCATGACTGCGGCATCCAGTTTGATGAGCACACAGAACTTTGATTGTCTTTAAGACCCCTTCTAGCTCTCACATTCTATGAATGATGTAAAACAGCACCCTCCCAGGGGAGTCTTCATATTGAACAAAGACGAAGTTAGAGAAGGACTTATGTTATTAGCCAAGGGAATGAGTCACTAGAGATGGGAACTTCAGGCATTCACGTGTCTGGGATGGAGACTGGAAAGGGAGAGAGAAACATTTCTAGAGCTGAAACGTCAGAGGCACAGCCCCTGGTGGGTCTGCACAAGAGGAGCCTTATATTAGGAGAGGCTGAGTCCTCTCTGGGCTTGTTTCCCAGCTTCCAAAGCTCTGAGGGGTTCTAGAAGATTATCCGGGCTATGATTCATCCATATGTTACCAGAACAGAGTAGTTAACCCTGTTACATGGATGCTGTGGGGAATTACTGAAGAATCTCACAGTGGATTCTATGTTGGATTTCAAGTTTTCTGAATTGATGGATTCTCCTCTGGGGGTGTTTATGGGCCGAGTGGGAGGTGTGTGACCAAGGAGCTGTCACAGATCAGCAAAGTCTCTCTGTGGCTCAGTAGCAGCCAGACTGGGAGAAGACCCCGAGAAGATACCGTAACAATGTATGCAGGCATCCCTAGGTCTTATCCAAGGAAACAGGAGAAAGTAGCTGTTGGAAACACTTCCAAATCAATTTAACCAATACTGTAGCTGTCACTTTCCATTGATTTTGAACCTATGGCCAGAGCTGACAATGAACTGCTTTGCATTTCTCTGCTTTTGATTTCCCCTGACAGCCTGTGGTAGAAGTACAAACAAGTGGGGGCCAGGAGGAGGGAGGAAAGCAAGGAAAAAATTGAAGGGAGAGCCAGAAAAGGCTTAGGAAATCTTCCAAGTGAGTAAATAGTCCTTGAATGAGTGAGTGGTCACTTTGACATGAAGTCTGTTGAGGGAGAGGAATGGAACTGAAAATCAAAATGAACATGAATTATTAATTAATTAATATTAATTCCATATTTCATTATTTTCACATCCTCGGGGTGTGAGGAAGGCCAACACTCTCATGATAT
Source organism: Lontra canadensis (assembly GCF_010015895.1). Lineage (NCBI taxonomy): Eukaryota > Metazoa > Chordata > Mammalia > Carnivora > Mustelidae > Lontra > Lontra canadensis. The sequence continues at coordinate 4,332,107 of NW_022631015.1, forward strand.
TGGCACACAAGTAGACTCATGCTCAGGAGAGCCCTCCCAGATTCCCTTTCAGGAATGAAGGATCTGTTCCCCCAGCTGCTGGAAGTGTCACCAGCAGACAGTCTTCAGCTGCCAGCTCTCTTCTGGAAATAACATGTTGAAGAGAGCTGTTTTGCCCAAGGTCATGGCCCCTTCCCAAGGCTGGCTGCATACCCAACACGATACAGGATGAAACTTGCAAGAGGCAGAGAGAGGGAAGACAGATCAGAAGTGGCCTTCAGTTACTGACAGGCAACTCTAGCAGTGGCTGTGAGGTGGGTGGTATGAGCCACAGACCTTTCAGGGATAGGACTGAGGGTGCAGCATAGGTAGCAACAGGAGAGGCCACCAAGACAAAGACTGATAATCTGCAGGAGAACATCCCCAGGGAAGCCAGGGAAGGGCAGTGGACCACGGACGCCATGTCCCCCTAGTGCCACAAGAACAGGTGAGACTTGGAACATGTGACACCAGGGAGGGTCAGGAGCAGGGACACCCCAGATTAACTAAGATGATTCCAAATTGGCAGAAAAATCTTGAACTGACAGAAAAATGACTTAATTGCCTAAGAAGTCACTGATTTATTTTTGCATACCTGTGGCTCTGAACTTCATACCTGCTATATGGTGTTTGCAGTTTGGATGATGCCTTAACTGCTTTCCGTTGCTCGAGTGCAAGTGTATGAGGGCATGCTTGCTAAATTGGGATCCAAGGCTGATAGAGGCTGGCTTGCAGAGGGCCTGCTTCCTCCTGGGGTGGAAGTCAAGTCATGTTCACTGCTGGGAATCTGACGCAGCTCTGTAAGCACCCCAACAGAATTCTATTTGCAAGGCCGCGGCTGCCACGCAGAGGTCCTGTTCAAACGTCTCTCCAGGAGAACCTTCTGCAGAGAGTATAGCTGACTGATAGCCTCCAACTGTTGCACCTTCAGGTCCACCATGGTTGTCACAACAGGCACCACCTCCCCCGACTGCCCAGGGAAGTACTAGAGCCAGGTCATTCCCTCCTTCTAGGGGAGTCCCCATTTGGGCAGCCCTGGCTCGGCTGGAACTCACAGAACTGCTCTGAGGTCCGAGGCTCCTCCATTGCTCCTTCCCTCACACCCCTCACAGGAGTCAGTCTTGTATATGTTGGATGAAGGCCTCCTCTGTCTACTCCTTCTCCCTCCCCTCCATCACAAGTGTTTCCTCCAAATAATCTTTTGCATGTTTTAATCTGAGCTTGGCACCTGCTTCTCAGAGGACCTTAACTGACATGAAGGAGAAGGAAGAAATTCTCTGGAAATAGCTATATAAGGAAATAAGAAATGACATGACTATTTTGATCTAGGAATAAGACCTTGCTAGAGAGGAGTAGGGATTCTGAGGGTAGCATGTCATATCTTATTTGAATCCATCCCTGGGCAATTTCCCTGGGCTCCTGTCTGGGTTCTGAGGCCAGAGAATATGACACAAAATCTTTCATTAAACTTGCGGCACCTTGGGGGGCCCTCTACTAGAGTATAACTCGGTGGGGCAGAGGAGTCATTCTCCTCAACACTGACCATAAACCCAGCTTAGATCCCTAAGATCTCTAGATGTTCCCAGTGGAGATCCATCCCCCTCGTCTGTGGCCACCATGCTGGGGAGACAACCATGCCGCAGGAGGTATAAATCAATGGAACACTAGTTTGTTTGATGTTTTATTTCTCTAACTATATCCCTCCAGCTTCAAAACTTCGTGATTTTATTCAGTAGAGGCCTTGCCACTCTGACCTGACTGCAAAGTCAGGAATATCACAAATATCAGGAATTATGTGGGTGCTTTAGTCTAGACCTGTATTTCGTTTAACTCACATGGCCCCATGCCCATGGACATTATAGAAGTACTGTTTAGTGATGGTTATGTTTCCAATTGCTCTTCTTCCTAATGATGAGGGCTGCCAAACACAATCAACACATTCAGAGATTTAGCTAGAAACTGTTTCTTCAAAAGACTAATTTACTGAGTCACAATTACACATCAGACACTGTGGCAGTGATAGGGACAGGCTGGGTGTGGGAATAACGACACAGATGAGTAAGAACCGATACTTGCCATGAGCTCGGAGCCTGATGGGAAGACAGGCAGGAATCAATAGGTCTGACACAATCAGATAGAGCTGGGACCAGAGTACTTTGACGGCACAGGAAGGGGAATGACTAATTTATCTTGAAATGCTCAGGAAGGCTTCGGAGAGAAGCAGTAATTGAACCGGATCTTAAAGGCTGAGTAGGTGTTTGCCAGCTGTCTCCGTCCATTCGGGTTGCTATAATAAAATACCACAAACTAGGTGGCTTAAACAGCAGACATTTATTTCGGGAGGCTGGGAAGTCCCAGATCAAGGTACCAGCTGATTCCTTTCTTGATGAGGCCTCTTTTCCTGGCTTGCAGACAGCTGCCTTCTTGCCGTGTGTTCCCGGGGCCCCTCCTCAGGGCCTGCAGGTAGAGGGGAGCAAGATTTCTCTGTCCTCTACTTCTTATAAGACCACTGGACCCTCGAGACCTCATAGAGCCCTAATCATCTCCCAAAGGCTCCACCTTCAAATACCATCACACTGGGGATTAGGGCTTCAATGTATGAATGTTTTGTGCAGGGAGAGACAAATATTCAGCCCATAACACTAGCTGACAACAAGGTGTGAGGGGAAGATATCCAAGAAAAGGAGAGAAAGATTCTACAAAGGCAGTGATTCTTTCCCAGAATGTGCTGGAGCACAGAGGCTTAGGGGAAGGTGGCCAGTCATGGATAATAAAGCACCTCAGCCCAAAATTTTTAAGGCCCTCGAACATTGTCCTAAAGGATCTTGACTCCCTTGGAGGTAATGGAGACCCCTCTAGTGTTTTGTCATATTTTGTGTCTTAATTATAAAAGTACCACTGCTTTATTAAATACAGAAATCTCAATTATTGGCTTTTTGCATACCTTACCCATATTCACTCAAAGACTCCAAGTTAGAGATCGCCAATCACCCTCTGACTTTTGACTTAGAGATGAGATCACCAGTTTGTTCCTCTTAAAAAATATATATTATGCAGAATAACTTTTTTTTCTGAGAATAAAGGTTTTCTCCCTCTTCTTCTTCTTCTTCTTCTCCTTCTTCCTCTTCTTCCTCTTCTTCCTCTTCTTCCTCTTCTTCCTCTTCTTCCTCTTCTTCCTCTTCTCCTTCTTCTCCTTCTTCTCCTTCTTCTCCTTCTTCTCCTTCTTCTCCTTCTTCTTCTTCTTCTTCTTCTCCTTCTTCTTCTCCTTCTTCTTCTCCTTCTTCTTCTTCTTCTTGTTCTTCTTTCCGAGGTTACAAAGAGCCTGTTATTTAAACCGTGTGTGTTTTCTTAGTTTCCTGGGCTTCACATCTAGGGTATAAGGACAGTTTCCCAAGAATCGAAACAAAACACTATTTCCTTTGCTCTGCTTCCCCTTACCTAGGGCAGGGTGGGAACCCAGGACCCTCAGATTATTTCCCAGCAGCTTGCAAGTCCCTGGAGGGGATCTGCACATTCTCGGGGCCTCCTCAGCCCCTGCGTCTGGTCCCTGCTCGAAATGGCTGGATGAGATGCCCTGCGTCGCTTCGGGGACATTCAGCTCCGCCACAGGCTTCACGCTGCGCACCATGGAAACCTTATAGGGAGCTTCGGAGGGCTGACTGGCAATTGGTGCTCCCAGTCCTAGAAAGGGATCTGGCCAGGGACAGGAAAAGGGTTGCCAGCAGTGGGGGAGGTGAGTGACTCCCAGGGTTTGGGTCTGCATCTGCAGGCCAAGTGCGAGCCAATGCAGGGGGGGGGGGGGGAGCAGACAGATTGATCCAGGATTGAGGTGGGTGGGGTGAGCCCCGCTGTACCCAGAGGACAGGCTTCGCAGTGAGGCACTGAGAGGACTCATCCCAAACATCAGGTGTGAGAGGAGAGGGAAGCCAGAGGGCCACAAGGAGAGGGTGCAAGCCTGGAATGGAAGAACTGGTTCGGTGAGAAGGAGGAGTGGGGGCGTCAGGGAGGGACACGGGGCTGGGGGATCTAATGCCTCAGTGTTTAGATGCCCTGCATCAGAGTGGAGAATCCCACAGAGGAAGTAATGCGGTTTTCAGATGAGACGTCAGCAGGTCAACGCGCAACTTTTTATCCCCTGGAAGTGTTTGCTCTTGGAGGTGTGCTCTAAAAAAATGACCACCAGCCTCTTAAGGCTGGGTCTGAGCCCTGGCTTGTCTGAGACCACCAAAGCCATACGGCCAAGCCAACATTTTATCTGCAATGCTGTTACTGAAAAGCAAAGCCTCTTCCTGATGTCCAAAGCAGGGCTTTCTCTGGATGGGCTCCCAGCTCTGCAGGGACGCTGCCACCCGGGCCAGCGGGTCACGGGGCAGCGCACAGCAGCCGGGATGGCCTCCCTGGCCTCTTGGGATTGGCAGGGCCGGGACAAGGCCAGCCTTGGATATCCCAGGCCAGCCTTGGATATCCCAGGGCAGCACCCGAAGCCCAGGACAGGCCTGCAGGAGGGCAAGTGGGTGGCCCAACGAATGCTGAGTCATCCTGGATGCCCTGAGAGGCCACCCGGAAAGCGTGTTCTGCGGCCGGGAGAGGGTGAGTCAGGGCGTCTCCCCTGGCAGAAATGCTGGGCTGTGGTTGCGTACCCCACAGTCCTGTGCCTCAGCCACGAGGGTCACTGACTTGTACCCTGCAGGTGAGCAAAGAGCCGGCCAGATGGCTGCTTCTCCTGGCTCAGGACCGGCTGTGGGTTGGGGTGCAGGAGGAACATGCTCCAGGTTCAATCTTACCCTCAGCTCCTCTGTGCCCTTTCTCTTTGTTCCCTCATCTACCTGTCTCCCCTTAACATGGTTTAGCAGCTCATCAGGCTGGAATTGTCATGGGCTCTTGTAGCTGCACGATAGTTTCAGCCCTGGGCGTAGCATTTAGGGGCCTACACGGGGGGGCCCGACCACAAAAGCATCATGTACTGGGACAGCCCTGGTCTAAGGATTTGGTCCTTTCCCAGGGCGGTCCTCCAGTGCTATTCTGGGAAGCCCTCTCCTCCAACCGCCTCAGTGTCCCTTCCTTTCCTTCTACTTCCTAAGTTCCTGAGCCTTCCCAGATCTCTCCAGTCTGCAAAAGTAAAGAGCAAAGAATAGGGACTTTGAGACTTACAGATCTGAACTTCATGTCCAGAGTTATCTTGTTATGTAACTAGTCACAGTTCTTATGTAGCCATGCTTCTATGATTCCAGCTGTATGCTCTTGTATAAGACACATACCTCTTTGACCTTGTTGCTTCTTCTGCAACATTGGTCTCAGGCTCACTGGAGAAAAAGGATGATATCTTGAGAGCCAAGAATGCATCCTCTTGGTCCCACCCCCTTCTGCCCAAATCCTCTCTCATTCTATCACTCCCTTGGCACGCAGTATATCTATACAATCATAATACTTTAACATAATCATAAAATTTATTATTTTATTGTGCTTGTGTTCTGGCTCCCACTGAATGGGTCATACATTTTTCATTCATTCTTTGTCCATTTTTAAAAAATATTTTATTTATTTGACACAGAGAGAGAGATCACAAGTAGGCAGAGAGGCAGGCAGAGAGAGAGAGAGGGAAGCAGGCTCCCTGATGAGCAGAGAGCCCAATTCAGGCTTCGATCCCAGGACCCTGAGATCATGACCTGAGCCGAAGGCAGAGGCTTAACCCACTGAGCCACCCAGGCACCCATTCTTTGTCAATTTTTGATGGAGGGTCTACTATGTTCCTCTTGTTGTGCTAGGCACTAGGGATTCAAAGAGAATAACCACTGTTCCTAACAGAAAACCTTGTCTTCGACTTCATTTTGTTTGTAAAGCTACCATAAATAGTTTTTAGGGACAGGCAGAGTAAAAATGAAATATTTCTCCACCTAGTGATATGCTAATAGGTGCCAAATAAACATTTGTTGAGTCCTTAGCTTTGGAGTTTTAGATGAAAAGTGTGAAATGCCTTCATGATATCCTTATTGTTTTATTTCCAAGCTTAATATATACCAGGTGCGACCAAATAGGAAAATCTGGACCTTCAAAACAGAAATGCTAGGGAATGATGGCTCAAGGCCTGGAAGGATTTGCCCCAGGCTTCCTGTAAAAGCCATCAGCCTCATATGGCTCTGTGTGCATGTGTGTGTGCGTGTGTGTGTGTGTGTGTGTGTCTGTCCCCTGTGTGCTACAAGAGAAGGATAGGATGCAGACAGTACTCCAGCCCCTTCAAAGTGAAAAATCCATCAGAAGCTAATTGACTACAGTCTAGAGAGTCTAATGTAAGTCGATGGGGAAATAAGATTCCGTTTACAAAGGTTTGAGTTACAAGCCAATTGTAAGGCACAAACCCCTCACCCAAAGTCAGGTTACCTCCTATTCCCCGGCATCGTTCCAGTGGAGGCTTACATTGCATGAAATTCGAACTGGTTCTGTGACAAGTATAAGAACTCTTGGGCCCACTATTTCTGAATCACCGCTGGACAATAATACATGGCTAACATTTAACATGTCCAGCTTCTCTCGGTGCAAGAGCTCCAGCAGTTCCAACCATGCCCTTCTCCCCTTGTTCCTCAGGCTTCACATGTGTTCAGCTCCCTGGACAGAGACCCATGTTGATCTTTTCTCTGTAGATTCTTATGGCGCTTCACGGAAGCACAAGAACCCTATTAATAAGCTGCACTGTACCACCAGCCTTACTGACTATCCCACTGTCTGTTGGGCAGACTTTATGGGCCTGGAGTCATGGCTCTATCCCGGGGTCTCCCTGCTGCTCCTCCTTCCCTATCAAATTCTTGGGTCTACGGTTATGGCCCTTTGTGGATTATCTGCCCCTGTAGACTGGGCAAACTGTCTGTGAGCAACACGAGCTTACTACCCTTGTGCCTACAATCCACGGCAACCCGGATAATTCCCTGCAATCCTTCGTTCTGTTGTTTCACCAGATGCCGTGTGTCATCTACACCTGTCCTTGTAATGACAGCGGTAATTAAACTTCGCATTTCTGCAGAAGTTGTACAACCTACAAGGGGCTTTCACGTGCATTGTCCCCCTCGGACTCCCATGTGAGCCTGGTGTTTCTCTGTCTGTAGAACTTCGGTGGCCCCTGCTGCTTGCAGGATGGAGTCCAGGCTCCTTACCAGGGGTGGCATTCAAGGCTTTCTTGGCCATGGCCACTGGCACTCTCGTGAGCCCCCTTGAGTGCCTGCCCATCTCGCCGACCACTTCCCACCCCATTACACCCAACCTCTGGCAGCTCACAGCCACACATCCTCCTTTCCTCCTCTGCAGTTTGGCTTTTGCTGGCCATCTGGTCTCATGATCTCCCCCACTTGGCCTTGATCTTCCCTTCCCGCCCCAGCCTCCTAGCAGCCCCCGCCTGTGCTAGGGCCCTGTCTCAGAGCTCAGTGTATTTAGCGCCCGTCTGACAACAGGCACCGTGGAGGGTGCATGGTTTCTTTATTGTGATAAAACACGTGTAATAAACAGTTGGATATTTTGGTCCCATTTAAGTGTACAGTTAGGGGATATCAAGGAATTACACTGTTGTCATTGTGGCATCACGGCCCGTTTCTACAACATTTTTGTCATCCCACTCGGAAACTGTACCCATTTGCATTAGTCTTCTAAAGCAGCTGTAGCAAAATACCCCAGGCTTACCTGACGGATATTTATTTTCCCCCAGTTCTGGAGGCTGAAGTCTAAGATCCAAGGGTTATTGGGATTGGTGTCTGGGGAGGACTCTCTCCTCGTTTGTAGATGGCTCCCTTCTCACTGTGTCCTCACATGGCCTCTTTTGTGTTCACGTGTGTGGGGGAGAGGAGGGCAAGGGACAAGGAAGGAGAGAGCGAGCAGGGGTTGGAGGGGAGAGCAAGCTCTGGGGTCTCTTCCTCTTCTTTTGTCCCTTCCTCTTCTTAAAAGGACACCAGTCTTGTCAGATTAGGGCCTACCCTACAGCCTCATTTAAGCTCAATAATCCCCCTAAAAGCCCCATTGCTGAAAGAGTCTCACTGGGGATAAAAATTCAGGGAGAGGAGACATAATTCAGTCCCTAACAACATTCAAGAATAACTCCCCCTCAAAAATAACACCATTCTGCTTTCTGCACTATCAATTTGACAACTTCCATATAGGAGGAATCATACAGCATCTGTCCTTTTGTGACTGGCTTATTCAAAGAGTATCATGTCCTCAAGGTTCATCCATGTTATGGCACATGTCAGAATGTCAGAATCACCTTCCTTTTTAAGGTCAAATAATACTCCATTGTATGTACATAACCCTATTTTGTTTACCCATTCATCTGCCAATGAAACTCTTTGTTTTACAGGGTCTGTGTTTGTCTCTGTCCTGAGGTTGGAAACCTGGCCAGATACTTCTCTGCATCCACGTGTCAGACACCGTTTTTGTGTCAATAAATGTTGAAAGACTGACTCAATCAACGGACATACTGATCCTCACCACACCCTCCAAGTGAGGCAGGCTCCTCTGTTACTACTTCCATTTTACAGATGAAGAACCCAGATGGGGAAAGGTAAAGGGACCTTCCATCAAACTTGATTGCTTTTCTCATCTTACTGGTCATTATACTGAGTAGAAATCATCCTGCTTTGTCCAAACCTTGCCCTGTTTTAGACCTCAATCACAGAGCTTCTTTTCTATGAGGGTACCTAACTGCCAGGCAGAGAAATCATGTAGCTTTAGATGAGGCAGAGGCAATGCCAGTGATCTTCTGGGCCTATAGATGATCAAGCAGTCAGAGCCCGGACTCCATTATGGTAAAAGGCCCTGAATCAGTGGTTCTCAACCAAGGGCACTTTTGCTTCCCAGGGGACATTTGTCAATGTCTAGAGACATTATTGATTGCCATAACTGTGGGGCACATACCACTGACATTTAGTAGGTAGAAGCTAGGGATGCTGCTAATTTCCTATAATGTGCAGGCCACCCCCTTTACAAAGAATTATCTAGCCCAAATGTCAATAATGCATAGATCAAAAAACCTTGTCCCAAAAGAAGTCATCAGAAACTAAGTAGTCTCAGCATCGGGGAAACAACCAGACGGGCCTGGAGGCCTCTTGGAGAGAGGCAGATAGCAGACTTCTGAGGGGCCACACCAGGCTGCCGATATCCAAAGGCCCCTAGCAAGTCCTGAATGACTTACTAACAGAGTAAACCTAATGGTTTGGTGAGTTCTGGAGCCCTAGGGCTTTTGGGAGACAAGAGTGGCAAAATGGGTAAGTACTTCCTCCAGCTTCTTGTGATATTCTGCCTGGGTTGCCTTCAGGGATAAAACATAAAAATGATATACATAGACTATGCCAAAACATAGACATGGGTGTGCAAAATAATGCTGAATGGGAAAAAAAAAGCAGGATGTAAAATGCCATGTGTGTGCTAGTACATCTATGTTCAAATATATATTAATGTACATAGGGAAAGATAAAGTTTGTAATAATAGAGTCCATATTCAGTTGGGATCTTTGTAAAATTTTTACTTTAAAAATTTATTATATAAATATACACTTAGAATTTCAAAAATCTAGAGTGTAGCCCTTCTTTCAGATGAATAGGTGCCATTCATTGGGCTCTTACAGTTACCCAGGCACTGTGCTGGGCACTTTGTAGACATAATCACATTAAACCCTAAATAACCAATAAGGCAGGCAGTAGTGTGCCTATTTTTCAGATGAGAAATCATCTGAAATTTGGTAATTACGTGACTGATCAGGGTCACAAAACAGCAAACGTTGGGTTGGGATGTTCACCAACTTTTCCGTGCTGATTTCAGGGTTTGTGGAATATGCCACGCTACCTGTGGGATTTGGTGGTCTAACACTGTGGCCAGTTTTATCAACAGGTAATATGGAGTTCCCAGTATGCTTCACTAACTCCTGTTTGCAATTTGATAGCCATGCAACTTGTTGGTATTATCTCTAGACTTCTGTGGTCATGAACCTGTAGATTTTAACTTTCATGGGATACGATGGTTTGTCTTTAACTCACTGATACTACAAAATGTATTGGGTATCAATCATTTCACAAAACCAAAAGGAATTATAAATCTCCACAAAACAGAAGTAGATGAAGATGTCCCTCCAAAACGTGATCTAGTCTTAACTGTAAATCATTCAAATTGTCTATTGCCATACTGTAAAAATAGTTTAAAATTTGTCAGAGAATAAGATTTTATTTCTGTTCTCATTTTTCTTTTTTCTTTTTTAAAGATCTTATTTATTTATTTGAAAGAGAGAGAGAGCACAAGTGGAGGGGCAGAGGGAAAGAGAGAAGCAGACTCCCTGATGAGCAGGGGGCCTCAATCCCAGGACTCCAGGATCATTACCTGAGCCAAAGGCAGATATTTAACTGACTGAGCCAACCAGGGACTCTCTTTCTTCATTTTTCATTGATGATCTAATATTTCAGGTTTTTGAAATGTAAACAACACAGTGTTATTATTTTATGGGACTCTGATCATAAAGTTAGGGCTCAAAGGTTATGTGTTTGCTGTGACAGGGTGTGGGACCAGGCAATGTATCTTCCTGTGAGCTTACTGAACACAAAAAGATTCCATTTGCTTTGTGGTTATTGTCTTGGGTCAGGGTGCCCTGGAGCAGAGCCTGAGGCAGGGATTTGGTGCACAGTATTTATCATGGAAGTATTCTCTAGGAAGAAATATAAAGAAGAAAGGGAAGTGGACTAGGGAAGGACAGGGAGCAAGGATGTGACTCTCTTCCACAGTGGAGAGCTCTGGAACATAAACATCACCCCAGGTTTGTCTTCCACTTAGGCAAAGGAGCCAGCCTTTTATACTTTCCCCGACAACTAGTCATTAGTGTAGGATGACCACCCCCCGCAGATGGGGGTGTATCTCCCCAGCAAGAGGCCGCCCCTGAACCCAGATCAATTAGCAGCCGAACTCCCTGGGTGAGGGGTGGGAAAATGTGAGTGCACTGAACCAAGGAAGAGGATAATCGTGATAGTACCAAGGACATCTATCAAAATTCTTTTTTTCCCTAAGATCAAGTTTTTCTAAAAAATACTATTATAAAAGATTAATCTATAAAGCAAGAATTAAACACACAGGCAAGTACACTTAGATAGCTTCTTACTAGGCTTTTGCTGTTATAATTCTTGTTTTTATCTTATTCCTGTTCATAAATCTTAATGAAAATATACTTTTGTTGCTTATTTCAACATGAAACCCAAATTCATGTATAAGACCCAGGTCTTCAAGTATCTGGAGACCTCATTCGATTTTAATAACTGCTGCTTTGAACTTCCTTAGCCAGAGGAACTAGATTGGCCTGGTCTGGCTCCTTCTACCTGGTGGTGCTCAGGACCCTTGCCACTCAACCCAGACTCTTGTTTTCTTGGCACAGAAAGAAAGCAAGGGTTGGGGACAGCACCTCTTCCTTAGTCCCATGCTCTCGTTTATTACAAATATAGTAAAAGAAAGAGCTTAATCCCATCAGGCTTCCCTAGCCAGCAGTGAGAGTCCCCCAGCTGTCTTCATCAATCCAAAGAATCTTCCCCAACACCCAACCATCTCTTCATCTTTACCTCTAATATTCTATTCATTGGAGAAATTCATCCATTCTTCCTGGCCTCTTGCCACTCACCAAACTAGTAAGACTCTGATAAGAGCCAAAATTTACCTATGACGGTCCCCATAGCAACAGTTTCTTTCCTGACATTAGTGCTTTCAGTTAACTACTGCTACAGAAATCTCAGTTTGTACCAGAACATTACTTTTTAAAACACATTTAAGCAGAATTTGACAAGGGTTTTATATAGAGCGATAAAGCAGTTTCACCTCAGTGATTCATAAATATCTAGATGTGGTTTATGATTGTAGTCCTTCACTTACCCCATAATCATCATCATCAACCTAACGATATGATGAATGACACAGAGGTCGGTATGAAGATTCATATATTTAAGATGTAAAAATGTTTAGAGAAAATGATACCATGTGAAGAATCTTCATGGATAAAGATTTGAAGAGTGAAGTGGAGTATCAAGACCTGAATGATACGTTTGTAATGGGTTCTCTATTTCCCACTTGTGCTACCACATGAAAATGCTACTGCCATATTTTTATCTGCTGATAAAAGTGACAGAGCACTTTTCGTCAAGTAGTGAGCCATCATCTGTTTTGCTATGGGCCCATCTGCAAATTCCATTGGGACACCATCACTATCTACCACATCACATCGTAGCTTAAAAATGTACCAATCAGCGATAGCTTGTGGCTGAACTACTGGCAGTGACAGAGAGTGACCAGGCTGGCCAGCACAGGGATACTTCTGTGTTCTCAGACACTCATTTTGTGGGGCACTTCACTCATGTGCACCACCTATAGTTACTGCTGCCAAGTCTGCCCCTGGAAGAAGCCATGAAATGAAGAGTGGCCAAGAGGTTGATTTCATGGTTAGTAGGCAAGGATATGAGCTAATGTGTATCCACTATATAAAGGATGGCCCTCTAAATCTTGGAATCCTTTTCATACACATGTGGGGATCAACAATAAAATTCATACAGATGGACAGTGAATGTAGTTTAGGGGAAAGCGAGAGGCATTTTATAAGGTCAAGAGCCTGCCAGCCAAGGACACTGGATTCCTGTTGGAGCGCTAATCAGTTTCTCTCCAAAACCAATATTCTCACTTACCTGATGGTTGCATCTAACCAAATAGAAGGGTAATTCTCCTGTTGGGGTCCTGAAAGCTCAACCACATGCTCTGTCTGGCACCCAGGGAAGGAAGAGCCTCCCTCTGGTTGGGAATCCTTTTGGGGGGCACTGGGTAATGGCAGGGAGAGGTCCTTCCCTCTGGTGCTTGAGAAATGAGGACATGAACAAAATCAAGGATCCTGAGCTGGGAGATCTCCATAGCAACACATTCCTGCTCTAACCTTTCTTGGTCCAAAACTTCCAAACCACAGAGCTGTGAGGTGGGAGGATGTGCTTATTACAAAAAGATACTCTTGCCTCTTCTCTTTTTTCAAATCCTACCACCTACCCCACCAAGCCCAGATGTATAAGCATGCCCCAGGTGTCCACATGCACACATATACCCATAGATCTTAAAGGATAAACTCCTTCCATGCTTCTAACTCTCAGTGATGAGGAAAGAGCATTAACAGAGCCATTATTTGTAAACACAGTAGCTATTCCAAAAGCAAAACAGGGAAGTAATTTCTTCCCAAAATGATGGCTCTGGATATATTGGAGGAGGATAGTCCATCTCTGTGTTTGCCCTATCCCTAGTTGCATGGGCAGTAAACCCTGGAAACCTACCAAGACAAGCCAAACAACACTTGCTAAGCTGCTGGAAGGTGCTGGTAGCAGGGTGGTCTTGAACCATATTGTGAAGATATAAAACCAGCAGTGTCCATGGAGTGGAAGAGTCAGTCAAGCAAAGGAACAAACCTGGGCAAAAATGGGGAGAAGAGTGCAGCTGGCAATTCCACAAGTCACCAGCAGATAGAGGAATGTCTAGATTGCTCAGTTTCAGACTTAGCATGAATCAGAATCATCTGGAAGACTTGTTCCCTGAATCCTAGCATCACTTGCAGACTTGCTAGAGTCCCAAATCTTGACACCAGCAAGTAACCTCCAGACCTCATCTGGTGGAGTCTCCTAGACTGAGAGTTGACTTTTACATAAGTAGACTGCTCTATGAGCACATCTTATTCCCTAAGCACTCTGGAATATATAGTGAGTGTTGATGCTTCTACTCTGCTAAGGAGGAAACTGACCCACAGTAGGTCATTGGCTCACCTAAGGTCACCCAACACATTAGCAGGAGTTTCAGAATTGAACCCAAAACTCCTGAGTCATGACCCAGTGACAAACCTCATTTCACCATGTGGCTCTTTGTGGCTATAAAAAGATCCATCTCTGGTGAGAGCCTCCTCCAATGTTTGTTGAGATAAGCCGAGTGCAGGGCACTGTGCACGTGCCTTAACTGGGCAGTGAGCCACCAGCTGCCTGGCAGGAAGTGTGACTGTCCAGAAGAGAAAAAAGGAGGGAATGCCTCAAGGAGGAGGTGTAAAAGGAAGTCTTGTCCTTGGATAGCTGAAGGTCAGATCAAGACATGACACAGCTATTCTATGGAGAAAATCTCTTCTTTGATTGCACAACTGTTTATAACATTTGCCAGTTTTCTTGATGTAAGTATGAGGTCACTGGACACAGAATTGAGAAGACAATGTGCACAATCAGCTCCAGCCCACCACTGCCCCAACCTCACCTCCCACTCCCCATCTTTAGGCAAGGAACATCAATTTGTACTAATGGTGAATTTTCCATCCAGAGCTAATCATGTGTGATGCCCATCCCAAAAAAGTAAGGATTCTAATGCCATGGTAGATGAAGTGAGTATTATCTTTGTTAAGTTATCCCTGGAAATAAACACAGCCTTACCATTACAACATCTGCTCCACAGTTTAAAGATCAAGGGCATGACACTGCCTGGGTTTTAATCATTGCTTTGTTACTTACTAGGTCTGTAAACTTAGGCATTTACTTAAATTCTCTCTGCTTTAATTTCCCTCATCTCATAGGAATAATAATAATATAAATCTCATAGGTGGTTATGAGTCTTAAGCTATTTAGAAGATATAAAGCATTTAAAATAGTGGCTGGTACAAGTAAGCCCCCAATAAATGTCACATATCATTACTATATGTTGATGGATGAAAACTACTTCTGTAAACACATGGGGAAGGTGAGGGAAGTTGCACTTAGATCATTCTCGCATATAGTGAGGATCAGGAAAACACATAGAGAATGATAGATCCTCATTTCTGAAAAAGAGTGTTGAAGACTTTGAGTCCAAGCTCCCACCCAATGAGGAAATCCCTTCTGCTACACCAATTTCTTTTTTTAATTCAATTAGCCAACATATAGTATATCATTAGTTTTTGATATAATGCTCAATGATTTGTTAGTTGCTACACCAATTTCTGCTGGAACATCTCCAGTGATAGGATATCCTTCTCAAGGCTACTTCTTCTACTGTTAGCCTATGTGTTAGCCTCCCCAGTTCTGAATCAAAAACAACCTCCATGTGCCCTCCTTAATACCCTGTGATGAGCAGTAGGTGTTATATGTAACTAATGAATCATGGAACACTACATCAAAAACTAATCATAGAAAACATGAACATGAGAGAAACATGATAAAAAAATTAATTAATTAAAGAAAGTAACCTCCAGGAATGCACAGTTCATTGCTGCTAGTTGGTCCTGCTGGAACCACATGGAAAAGTTTGATCTCTCTTCTCCCTAAGGAGAAATAAATTCAAATTCCTGGATTACCAACAGCAGTAACACTCCATTAACTAGCTCGAAATGCAAGCTACACTAGTTCACAGAATTGAGTGACTGATAGCTAGCTCTCTGAGGATCTCAATACTCAAAACCACTGGACAGCTCCTCAGGCCCCCTGGGTCAGGTACAATCAGATTCCTATTCTGGGTGACTCAATCTCTTCACCTTTGGGAATTGCCCAGAGAAGGCTAAAGTGGCCAGGTCAGCTTAAATATCACCCTTTAGTTCAGAGAACAGAGGGCCAAGGAAACAGTCAACAAAACCAAAAGACAACTGATAAAATGGGAGAAGATATTTGCAGATGACATATCAGATAAAGGGCTCATATCTAAAATCTATAAAGAACTTATCAAACTCAACATCTAAAGAACAAATAATGCAATCAAGGACAAAAGACATGAACAGATATTTCTGCAAAGAAGACATCCATATGGCCAACAGACACATGAAAAAGTGCTCAATAGCACTCAGCATCAGGGAAATACAAATCAAAACCACAGTGAGATATCACCTTAGACCAGTCAGAATGGCTAAAATTAACCAGTCAGGAAACGATAGGTTTTGGCGAGGATGCAGAGAAAGGGGAACCCTCCTACATTGTTGGTGTGAATGCAAGCTGGTAGAGCCACTCTGGAAAACTGTATGGAGGTTCATCAAAAAGTTGAAAATAGAGCTACCTTATGACCCAGCAATCGCACTACTGGGTATTTACCCTAAAGATACAAATATAGTGATCCGAAGGGGCACGTGCACCCGAATATTTATAGCAGCAAGGTCCACAATAGCCAAACTATGGAAAGAATCGAAAGAACCTAGATGTCCATCAACAGCTGAATGGATAAAGAAGATGTGATACACACACACACACACACACACACACACGTATACACACATACATACATATACATTCAATGGAATACTATGCAGCCATCAAAAAACCTGAAATATTGCCATTTGCAATGGTGTGGTTGGAACTAGAGGGTATTATGCTAAGTGAAATAAGTCAATCAGAGAAAGACAACTATATGATCTCTCTGATATGAGGAATTCAAGAGGCAGGGCAGGGGATTATTGGGGGAAGGGAGGGAAAAACGAAGTAAGATGGGACTGGGGAGGGAGACAAACCGTAAGAGACTCTTAATCTCAGGAAACAAACTGAGGGTTGCTGAAGGGGAAGGGGGTGAGAAGGATAGGGCGGCTGGGTCATGGACATTGGGGAGGGTATGTGCTATGGTGAATGCTGTGAATTGTGTAAGACTGATGATTCACAGACCTGTACCCCTGAAACAAATAATATATTATATGTTAATTTAAAATAAAAGAGTCTAATAGGGACTGTACTCAGTGAAAATGAAGTAGATATCAAAAAACAAAAACAAAAACTTTAACCATAATAGTAAAGTGGTGGGAGGGTGATGTGTTTTAAAATGACCCTTCAGGGCACCTGGGTGGCTCAGTGGGTTAAGCTGCTGCCTTCGGCTCAGGTCATGATCTCAGGGTCCTGGGATCGAGCCCCGCATTGGGCTCTCTGCTCGGCAGAGAGCCTGCTTCCCTCTCTCTCTCTCTCTCTCTCTGCCTGCCTCTCTGTCTACTTGTGATCTCTCTCTGTCAAATAAATAAATAATAATAAAAAAAGAAATAAATAAAATGACCCTTCAAATATTTGAGGATACAACCCTGACCAGTGTAAGGTATTTCTTCCACAGGCTGAATACTTTAAATATCCTCTGTAGAGAATAGTAGAGAGCTTTCTGGCTCAGGCACTAAACTGGGTTTGATTCCTTGGATCCCTCACTTATGATCAGTGTGACTTGAGACTAGTCATTAGCTTCTAAGGTCAGTGTCCTCAACTGTAAAGTGGGGATTAAAATAGCACAGACCTCAAAGAATTGTTGGGAAAATGAAATGAGTGCACTTCGGTAGAGTTTGTGCCCAGGAAGCACTCACAAATCATTAGTTGGTGACAACAACTCTACTTTGGCACAATTGTGCTTTTGCTAACATAGTAGAGAGAATTTCTTTTTAAAAAGCAACATCATGTGGAACTAGAGGGTATTATGCTAAGTGAAATAAGTCAATCAGAGAAAGACAATTATCACGTGATCTCTCTGATATGAGGAATTTGAGAGGCAGGGGTGGGGCTCATGGGGGGAAGAGGGAAAAAAATGAAACAAGATGGGACGGGGCAGAAGACAAACCATGAGACTCTTAATCTTGGGAAACAAACTGAGGGTTGCTGGAGGAGGGGAGAGAGATGGGGTGGCTGGGTGGTGGAGGTTGGGGAAGGTGTGTTCTATGGTGAGTACTGTGAATAAAAATTTTTTAAAAAAAGCAACAATGTAAGTTTACTACTAAACATTATTTAATTAGATTATGTAGATATAGGGATACTATGGAGTGATTTGAAAAGAATACAAATGCCTAGACAGAGTCTGGCAATTTATTATGTTTTAATTGGTACTGAATTTTTAAAAATATAACCCTCCTTTTTTTTTTCCAAATTAAAGAGTAAATAGTTTCTACTCATTCTGAAATTTTCAGAATTATTATATACGCTTTCCCTTCCTGATCCTCCATACCCCCACTACCCCCAGCCATAAAAAGCCCCAAAGTTATTTCTTCTGGGTTATTGGGTCAATATATATTTAAATCATTACAAAATATGAAGAAAAGCTTAAAATCAAACAGATGGCCATCTCAGCTATAGAAGGATTCAATAGAAGGATCCTGTGGCAAAATATACCAAGTACCAGTATGCTGTAGTCTTAAGTGAACAAGACAGACCCTGAGATTCTGTCCTCACGGAGCTTACATTCTGTTCATACTTATGCAGTACCTCTGCCCTTTACTTAACTACATGATCTTACAAATACATGTACATGTATATTTTACCCTGTTGCTCTTCAGTTCTTCCAGATGCTTTACCTCCTTCATTTCTATTTCCGATGCCTGTAGTATACAAGGTGTTCAGTAGCATTTTGGGTTAACAAATAAATGCACGAGTGATAGAAGGAATGGATGAACCCATGGATTTATTATATGTCTTGCCTCCAACAGACAATGTCAGATTTTCTAAAACAAAATTTTCCTCTGTGGATGAACCATTAAAGGTGGTGCTGAAGTGTTGAGAAATCCACTCCTGACTGTCTTTCCTTCTGAAAGGAGGCAGACAACGGAGGAACATTGGGCTCCAGGATGACAGCTTGCGTGAATAGTCAACTATGGGGTCTTTCTCTAGTGAGAATAGGCTGCCAAGGGATACCATTGATAGCAACACGACCTGTGGACACAATTGGGCTCAACGTCTCCTTCCAGGAAACCAGGAGTCAGTCACTCCTCCTCAAACACTTGAGCTTGAGAAATGCAACATTTATCTGGCTTTTCTTCCTCACCCTCTTTGGGGAAATGAATCTTGACAATGGTTTTGATGAGCCCCATCACTGCTCTTTCAGAGATTTTCCTTCAATGAACTATTCTCTAGGCTAAAGAGCAAATCCAAAGTATGGCAATAACTAGGAGAATAATTGAGAGAATTGAGGAACTGTTCACTCATATACCTCAGGCCAAAAAAAAAGTCCCTTCCGCATGACAGGTCTAGAAGAAGTGAAGCAAGAGGAATTTGAATGTTGCCTGCAGTGTCTGTTCAGTCCAGCTCTGCGAACATTTGTTACACGCCCACTGAGTCCCCAGCACAGATTTGGGGCCATGGGCTCACAGAATTGGGAGTTTATAGCTGCAGGGTCTAAATCACCCAAGTGTGCTTCTGTTCACTTGGATGTAGAAACCCTGCCCCCACCCTGAATTCTCCTTCAGCCACCTGCTCATCCCACCTCTACTGGATGCTAAGCTGTCACTTAGATGGAGCGTCATCAAATAGTGTCTGCCACCAACTTAATTTAACACCCTCCCAACTTCCCTGCAGATTTTATTTTGGCTGTGTTCGGGGAATACACTGCAGATGGCTCATGGTGAGTGATTCTGTTTTACACCAGCTGCTGTGGAGGCTGAACCAGGCCCCATTTCCACGCACTCTGACCAGGCTCCTGTCCTCTTTACACCACCTGAGGTGATGTCCTAGTGAGAGCCTGCCTGTCGGGGCCAACTGGGTGTTTGTCCCCAGGCCTGCCTGGCTCAATGGGGGCACCAGCCCTGACAGTAGCTGCAGGTGCCCAGCCAATTACAGGGACAAGCTGAGGGCTCCCCCAGGTGCTGTCGTGTCTCAAACTCACTGGCAGCTCTTCTCTTTGTTCTGCTGGATTCAGTCCTTGGTCATCCCTGGTCATCCTCCACCTTTTCCCTTGCTGACCTCATTCTGACCTCATTCATGTTCACGACTTCAATTACCACAACCTGATAATCCTCTACAGCTCTCCATGCAACCTCTCATCTGCTCCCAGTCAGGGGGTCCTCCACCAGAGATGGCCACCTGCACCAACAATTGAAGTACCTCATAGTCATGGCAGTCCCATAAGCTCGCCTCTCTTCCTAAACACCCAGAGCTCAAGTGCTTGAGATGGCATGAGTGTCCCCCCAATTCCTGCTTCCCTGAGGCTCCCTAATAGCCAAGAGGTTGCCTGATCCTACTGGAGCCCCTTAACCTTTTTTGTCCCTCCTTCATTTTAGTCTCTTCTGTCTTTAAGCCCTTTTCCATGGAGAAGACTGTGATCACTTTCCAAAGTACTGCCAGGAAAGATTTTTTAGACACAGATTTAATCATGAGATTGCACCCCCCCTTAGAACCTTACAATGACCCATGACCTGGAATGATGGTGAGAGCGACAATCAGCCCTCAGTCAGCATTCGGAGGGCACTTTGAAGTACTGTGTGGGCAGTAACTCATCCAAACCTCACAACAACCTGTGAAGAGAGGACTGTTATCATGTCCATTTTAAAGATAAATAAACTGAGGCATAGAGCAGTCTCTTAGTCCCTACTTTTTAGTAGGGGAGCCAGAATTCAAACTGCTATCCATGTTCTTAATCCCGGAGCTACACAGCCTCTCAAGCTTTTGTTATTTCCTTAGCAGAAGGGCCCTTTCTACTCTCAAACAAAACCTCACATGGACTCCTATAGCCCAGTAGACAACCAACATCAGGGAAACTTTGATGATTCAATGGGGAGGGGACATAGGCTCCTTAGCGAGGCCCATTCAGTCTCTCGCTCCCCCTTCATGGTCCTGGAGCTCCTCCTGGGGACCCCAGAGCTCTGTGGGGGCCTATTTGTAAACACTGGCCCAGGGACTGAAGTTTGGCTTAGCTGATAATATGGTTCAAAAGTAGATTGCAGGCCTGGGGTCCCAGAGATGTGGTCTGCAAAACGTCAAAGAGCTGTGAAGGGGAGCAAATGTCCTCAAAACCAGGGTGTAAGACTAAAAGCTCTTCGTGGGTGAGAACCACTCATCCCCATCAGCCAGGAGCTCCATGAGGATCAGCAAAGGACCTCATAAGCTGGGGGAAAGTCATTATTCACCTCTCATCCAATCACAGCTTGCTATCCCCAGGGGTCAAGCCAGTGGACCCCCAACAAGACTAGGAGGGTGTCCTGTGAAGGCAGCCGGACATGCCCACTGAGTGTCCCATGACAGGGTACCTCTAGATGCCCAGCATCAAGCTTGTCCAACTTACCAGGAACCCCACAAGCCCAAGAGAAGGAGGAATGGCAGGGTGGGAACTAGAGATCCCCATACCTGTTGCCAGAATGAGGGGCACTGAATCAACCCAGTGAAGAACTCTGATCAGGAAGCACAAACCTAACTCTACCAAATTTGCTTCCCCCCCCCATAGGAGATTCTTTATCCCAAACCTGCTTCAGTATGGATGACCACCCACTGGCCACCATTCCCTTCGAGTAACCCCCCGCAAGGCTTCTATTTCTGGGTGGCCCAACACTTCTTTTCTTTCAGCGGACAGCCCCAGTGCCCACCACTGAGGCAGGATCCAGACCATCTGCCCTTGTCTTCCCCCATCCCCAATCCACAGTGCAACATGTGAAAGCCACTTAAACTGAAGTGCCCAAGCTGGTCCAAGAGCAGTGGCCCCCTGTGGTACCACCTCTCTGAGGGGGAAGTGCCTTTGGCCTTTTAAGAGGAGCCACTGCTGAGATATACTTTTTGCCCTTACCCCTGCCAAAATGAAGCTCCCAGTGGGAAGGCATCCACCATGTCCCATGTCGCCATGTCTCCTGTGCATCAGACATTCTCTCTGATTGCCAGCAAAGCCTAAATAATGAGGTCCATTGTCTGAGTGTGAGCCATTCTTACTAGAGACAAGAAACCATTTCAGTGAAAATTAGATGGAATAATTAACGCAGCCTTTCATAAACATCTAGAGAACATTTGCATTTTGTATACCCCCCCCCTTTTTTTTGGCTTCTAAGAAAATTCATAGCACACTTTTCACCAAGGACTGTTACAACTGTAAAATGTTATTGCTTTAGTGTAAACACCCAATATTCCATCTAGATCCCAGCAGGGAAAAATCATTTTTAAAGTCTACTCAATCTAATTAAATGCCTTCCTGGTCATCTGTCTGCTGTGTCTATTATCCTAAAATTAGCCATTTATAAGAATGCGTATCCAGGTACCCAAAGTACTGGGTGTCAAGCTCCTGGCTCCTGAGCCAAAGGTCTTAAAGAGGTATAGGCTGTCATAGGAAATGCTTGAGGAAAATCCACAAGATTTACATTGGTGGGAAGACCAAGGCGGGGAGAAGTGAGTGGGAACACAAGGGGTGCGTGTCTCATCTTGGAGGATGGGCATGTGTGGTAGGGAAGAAGGGGGCTCCAAGAGACCTGGGAAGGAAATCTGGGCACTGATGCCCTCCTTCCCCCACCCTTCTCTGAAAGTCAGTGTGAGCAGATTGTTCTGTTTTTATACCAAGTTTTTCATTACGCAGATGCCTGAGTACCCAACTGGCTGGAATTCCAACAGGAGGATCATCTGTTTATCTTGGAGCTGTGCTGTCTGCCACCCTCATCACTACAGCGCCTGAGGTAAGGGAACAACCCTGGAAGCGTGTTCACCTGACAACTGGGAGTCTCCTGGGATGGATGGTGATTGGCCTAGTGTTTCTAGAATGTCTCGCTGAGAAGGCAGGCTGAGAAATGAAAACATATATGTGAACGGTTTGAGAAGGCATATCCCACCCATATCTGCTGCTTGCGACTTTTAAGTGCACACAAAAGGGTCCAGTGAAGGGGGTGCAGAGACAAAAGATAATGGCAGCCAGGTGTACACTAGAGAAGTTATCCCCATATTTTGATTTGCACAGACTTCAATGTTTCAGAAATTTTCACGGGTGCTGTTCCGTTTGATGCTAGTGGTGCTAATACCATTACACAGATGTGGAAACTGAGGCTCAGAGACGTGCACACACTGAGACCACTGAGCCTTAAATACAGGGTTTTTGGGGGGTTTTTTGTTGTTTTTTTGCTTGGTTTTGTTTTTTTGACTCCGAACCCAGATTTTAACAAACCTGGACAGTCTTCAGACAGCAAAGAGAAAGCTGTCAGTGACTGAATACCTACCTTGTGTCTGCCACCTCATTTTTCCCATGAAATCCTCTCCCAGTCCGGTGTATAAGCTTGCCTAGTTCATTGAAGAGGAAGCCAGCTTTGCATTAAACAATCTGACCTGCTAGAAAGGGTTAGGAGTTGGGGTTAAAAACCCAGTCTGCTCACCTCCCAATCCAGTTTTCTCTCCTCTGCTAATCTAGTTCTCTTATGCTAGATATGATAAAACAAAGCCCTGAGGGGTTAAGTGACTTGTGGGATCACACAGCCAGCTAGAGGAAGAGCTGGGCCTGGAATCTGACCCCCTACGCCATAAGGACCTGGAGCCATGCTGTTACCTGATTGTTGCTGCCCTCAGATCAAACAAGATCATAATGAGGTACCCGGCTAGTTCTTTTAAAGCAGCTCTAACATTTAGCAGCGCTAAGTGATGAAAGAAGCCTGGGACTTCAAAATGCCCAAAAGAATGGTATCAAAGCCTGCAGCCAGGGGTAGATCCGGGTCAGTTCTATATATAGATGTAATTGTTCACCAGCATTTTCAACTAGTTTGTCTGAGCAGCCTTATAAATTCTTTCAAGTCCTGTTTCTCCACGGGCGCCATGCACTGTGCTGGGAATAGCTGTGGTTGCTGGATCGTTAACCCCATTGAGCATCTCATTGTCTGAAGGTCGCCGAGCTGTGACTATTCAAACAAGCAAAGGTACAATAACCTAATGGAAGCTACCTGATTTGTCAGCATACAGTCCAAGTGGTGACCAGAGAGAGTTGCCCTGGACCACTAAGGCACAGAGCCCAGGAAAGCAGCGGAAAAGGAAAGAGAGGCACAAGCTATTCTCAGATTCTCACTTGCAGTCCTTATAGCAGTGACAAAAGGAGACACAGACGGGGGAGGGAGTTGCGACAGATGGTCTCTATCCAGGGAGTAGCAGAAGAGAATGCTGACGTCAAGAAAAAACGGGGGCTATGACCCTACTGATGACTCTATTTCCTGTTCCAGGCTACTTGGCAGGGATTTTGGTGGGAGGAACACTTATTCATTGTCAAGATTTACTGGACTCCTCTCCTCACAATTATGTGAGCATCTGCAAAGATGGGAGGCTCTTACAAGAAGAAAAGGTTATTTTGCAAGGACACTGGTTGGGGTTCAGATGCTTTGTGAGTGGAGATCTGGCAGCATCGTTTTGCTGTTGAATATTTTTATAAGAGCTAATTAGTACCCTGGAAGTGGAGGAGGGATGGGAAGAAAGTGGATCTCTGACCCTCCTGAGGGCCAAGGATTGAAGAAGGTCTGAGCACTGGGCCATATTGTAGTGAGGACCACAGAGCCCAAGGGAGCTCAGTTGTCATTGGGAAACCACTCAGCACCACTGTGAATGGTTGTGTAGGTTGTGCACTGAACAAGCCTAGGGGACAAAGGGGATTTAATCTCTTTTTGGATTTGTGCAATGCATAACATACAAATTGTAGATGATGACCCTGGGAGTCTTATAAAGTTCCAAAGCACAAAGATCAGAAGAAGATTGATTTTAGTCATAGTATATTGCTTATACTGGAATCCCCCCTAACCCAGCCACCTTGATGTATCTGGAGGAAGATGGTTTCAGGGTTATTTGAGCAAACAGAATTGTAAAAACACACACTTACAGTTTAAGACACAGGCAATTTTTGTATGGAATACACGGTTATCCAGAGCCAGGGTAAATTAACAAAGATTTGCCTTGAGGCCAGTGGGAGCAGATAGCTAAGTAGAAACCACTGCTTTATGGGACAGCAGGAGCTTGGCCATCCAGCCCCGATACAGCTGAGAGCAACAGTGTGGTCAGCAGGTTTCATAGGTCATCACGGTGGTATTGGCAGCAGCCACCAGTTCTGTCAGCTCCAACAGCTGCAAGGTGGGGGCAGACCTGAGTCCCTGGCTCTTCCCTGGCAGTGGCAGTGCCCGTTCAATGGGAGTGACATCTCCAAGGACAGTCAGGGAGCCAGTGGTTGTGGTGGGTTGCATTACAGGAGCCCAACAGAGTTCCCACTTGGCCACCCATGAGTGACAATCAGAATTATTTCAGGAATCCATGGACGTAATTCTGGGAGCTTTGCACACATTTGAGGGGGGAGGATTTGTGGGAGACAGATAGGAGTTCTGGAGAGATGAGGTACAGGGATCTATGCAACAAGACTTCACTGATACCCAAAGGCTGCCATAGCCCAAGGCACACTGGCTACACAGATACAGAAACTAAGTTGCATCATCCTGTAAGCCTAGGACTCCTGAGGGTGAGCACAGAGGAAAGGTGTTAGACCAAGGTACAAAGACTAAAGCAGCATGTACTTCCCAAAGGTCAGAGTAAAGCCAATGAGAGGACAAGCAGCTGGGCCAGGAAGCCAGCAGGATTGAAGGTACCAGATGTCAGGTGAAGTGGGAGGTAATACTCTTAGTCTTATTACCCAGAGTATCTTGACACAGAGTTGGGTTTGCTGCTAAGAAGAGGACCTTAGGGTTTCCTGAAGCTACTTCCTCAATGACTGTAGCCAGAATCAGGAAGAGAATAAAACCTACCCAGCCTTGCTGACATGATGGTTATTGCACCAAGCATGTTGGTGGTTTCCAGTGTTCTCCAGAAAGTCCAAGGAGAGGTATCTAAATTAATCAGAATGATGGACAGCCTTCTATGAGAGGAAACAAAAATGTGGCCTCTTCTGTTCGGAACGATAGGGCCGAGAGGGAAGATCGTGAAATTTTATCAGATTCATCCAAAGAAAAGAGAGGGCAGTACTGCCTCAGTGCTGCAAGAAGAAAACCTATGGAATAACTCTAAGAGGCTGTACTCCAAAAGTTAGGAAGGGCTGGGGTTCCAGTTCCCCAAGTTAGTGTCCCTGTCATTAAGGACAGGCATGCTTTCTCAAGAACTTCCATGGTGACCCTGCTGTCAACACACATTCTTTGAATGGAGTGTTGAAAGGGACATGCATCTCACACACTTTAGTGTTTTGTTTTGCTTTAATGTGATTTGGGGAGTAAAGGGTGTTTGGAAGGATGCTGGGGACAGAATAAGGTGGGATGTTTGCTGTGGATTCCATACTAATCAAACTCTTAAAGTCCCATGTGAGATTTAAAAAATAGTAAACAGTACTCAGAAAGCATCGACATTTTGAGGTCTTAGGAGCCCCTGGGGATGGTGCATTTGAACCGAGGAAGGATGACAAGGAAGACCAAACTGTCGCTTGTCATATTTAGGGGCCATAAACATTTCTGGTGCCATTTGCAATGGAGAAAAAGTCTTATGCAGTTAAAAAAATATTAGACTACCAGAATTATCCATATACTGGCTGGACATTTTAATTGGTGATTGACCAGGCTCCACGTTGTTACATCTTTTCTTTTGTTGTCTCAGATAATTGGCTCCCAACCCGCAAGACAAAAATCATTGGCAGGGCTTCAAATCCCTTTGCACAGCACACCTCATCTGTGGATTTGGTAAATATTTCTCACATATTATATACACTGTTATTTTTCATGTTGGTATTAATGGGATTGATAAAATACAAATCTAATAGCTTTACTAAAAGTTATTGACCCTTTTTGCCATGTATATCCTCAATCAATGGGTGCTAAGCAAATACAAGTGCTATTATGAATATACACCTTTCAAGCTATCATTTTAAACCAATATTTATTATTGCTTTTCTTTAAGTATAAAAATAACAAATTCTTATCTGCCATTTATTGAGGAGTTATTAGGTGTCTGGCCATATGTGAAACGCCACACAAGAAGTATCTCATTTAATCTTCATGACAACTTCACAAGGTAGGAATTATTGTAACCCCCACTTTATAGATAAAGGAACTTGAGGCTTGAAGAGTTTCAGTAACTTACTGATGGTCCCACAGGTAATGAGAGGCAGAGCTGCACCTTGAGACCAGACCAACCTATACTTTAATTACCACACTCCACTACTTCATGTGCTCTCTTAAAAAATTTAGAAGACTGGAAAGTATAAGGAAACACTACTCCCATATCCCTTCTACTCAGACATGGGGTGACAACATTTAAAATTTTGTCCATCCAGTCATTTTTTTCCATGTCTCCCCACTCCCCACTCCCCACGGAAGTAGTTTTATACAGCATATTTCGTTTCGTGCTTTCATAAGGGATCTTTCTCTATCAAATTTTTTTCTGTACCATCACACATATGGGACACCTGGCTGATTCATTCCATTAAGCCTCCAACTCTGGATTTCTGCTCTGGTCACAATCTCAGTGTTGTGAGCTGGAGCCTCATATGGGCCTGAGCTGAGGACAGAGCCTACTTAAGATTCTCTCTCTCTCTCTCCTGCTGTCTCTGTTTGCCCCACCTCCCTCAAAAAAAGCATGCATTGCCCATTGTATGGTTGAATTACGTTTTGTTTGACCACTTCCCTATTATTGAAAATTAATATGGTTTCTTAACAATATGTGGTAGAGAGCAAAACCTGTCCACACAGTATTTGCCTATTGTCAAGACTCGGAATCTGTTTCTCCAATCCTCAAATCTGTTTTGGCCATGCGACTTGATTTGGCCAATGGAAGATTAGGAGGTACACACAGGCTGACTTGAGGTGTGTTTGCACACTGGGGATAACTCTCTTGTTGTTCTCAGAACCCTATAGTTGTCTCCTTTCCAGATAGTCCCCACCTCTACCCCTGGCCCCAGGCAACCACTGATCTACTTTTTCTATCATTATAGGTTATAATTGTCTAGGCTCTTTGCTATAGAAAAGACCTTCCCCACACCAAAGATGACATAAATATTCACCTGTGTTTTCTTCTATTCATTTTTACATTTAACCTCTGGTTCATCTGAGACTTATGATGAAGCATCTGTCATTATTTCCCAAGAATTTATCAATATTCAATATAAATCTTTTCCCACCAATTTAAAATGCCAATTTTATCTCTCTCTCTCTCTCTTACACACACACACACACACACACACACATTCTTGAATCAGTGTCTATTATCCTTTTTGATCTCAAATTATTACAGACTTTTGATAACAGCAATGGTCTTCTAGTTCTTTTGGATAACTGATAGTAGAAGTACTCCCTCTTCCTAATCACGCTTGTTATGCTTTTCAATTTTTTCTGGTCGGTTCTTATCCATTCTTCTTCCCAATGAAGTTGATTTTTTTGAATTTTATTTTATTTTGTTTTTTAATTTTTTACTTGGGAAGTAAGGATTCATTAAGGACATCATGGTCCAGGGCTTTCCCCCACCTCATATTTCTTAAAATTATCTTTTATCCCCTCAAAAAAAAAATCCCTATCACTTAAAACTAGATCTTCAAATCACATGCCTAATATTTTTAGCTAACTAGTCTTCAGTGCTTATCCTAGAAAACAACCTTCAGTGGATCTTTGAATAATGGAACAGGACTGTTCGGCCATTGATATGAGGGGTGTAGGTAGGTGGTCACACCGCAAGTTGTGAAGTGTGGACAGTATGAGGTCTACTGTCCTGCACTATCAGAAGTTGTTGTATTTTCAGCACTACTGGGTTGCACGTTCTCTGACAGGTTGTGTGCATGCTCAAGAAACAAATCTTTCAGTACACTTAATTCCCTAGTCAGCAATCTAAATTTTGCTTCCAGCCGTTTATTCCCTTCTTTGAGCTGATTTCCTCTCTGCGGCATATACTCTGCCTTCTGCTTGCTTTTCAACAAGTTTTGTTGTTGTTGTTTTTTTTTTCCACAGCCATGTTGTTCCTCCTCCTATGTTGAAGATGCTCATCACTGTTACGATTCATGGGCGAACTCTTTTTGCTTTGCTTGCTTGGAGGCACAGCTTCGTCCTCACCCCCAGGGCCAGCAGGCACCAGATGGTATAAGCTGTAAGCCGCTGGCATGAGCCTGAGTATGAATAACACGTCTTCAAATATTGTTCCACTGTGCTCTCTTGCTCATTTGGACGCTCTCCCTCGCTGACACAGGACAGGTAGAAATGAGAACAAGGTGACCCAATGGTTTCCATGCTAAGCTGCCCAGAAATCTTCACATGTACGTGCATCTCCAGCCCACCCAACTCCAGGCAGCCTCCACGAGGAGTGCCCCATGAGTTAATGAGGAAGAGTTGTGGTTCCCCAGGAAAATTTAGAATCAGTTTATCAGGTTCTAAAAAAGTGCCTGGGAATCATGAGTTTAATTATTAGTTACATTTTTAGTGTGATTTACATTTTTGTTTCTGCAAGTCTTGTTTGCCCAGATAGGTTGTATGCTTCCTAAGGACAATTGTCGTCTTGGAATCTAGGTAATTTTATTCACATAAAGTTCAAAACCAGCAAATTTACTTTTACAGAGGTAGAATTAAGATCATGGTTACATTTTGGAGGTGGGTAGTGATGGGAAGGGCATGTGGAGGACTTCTTTGGGTATTATAATGTGAATTCGGATCCTAATTTAGATTACATGGGAATGTTCATTTTGTGAAAATTCATTGAGCTCTGAGTTTCAGATTTGTGTACTCTTCTGTAGTAATTATAGCTCAGTCAAAAATTAATCTAAAATTGGGCTGCAGAGCAACATGAATGTGTGTGTGTGCAGGTATATATATGTGCCTGTTGAATATATATATATATGTATATATATATATATATGCCTCCAGAAATGTGAAAGAACAAATTCCTTTCATTTTAAGCCAAGTAAATAGATACATAAATAAATAGGTAAATATGTAGCCAAACTCCATTCCTCCACACAAAGTAATGATGAGAATCCCACCAGTATAACAATGTTTCATAGTTAGTTTCATTCAATTCCCATATCAATATTTTTTAAAGCTCAACTTAGTTTCTTATATGTATAAATCTGTCACCAAAAATATTTTCTAATAAAAAATTTATCTAAATTTAAATAAAAGAGTCTCACTCCATCTACTAGAACTAACAGAATAAGACGGCACTCCAAGCTCTGTGATTGGTCCATGTAGATAGACCTATAAACTGGCAGCAAGGTCCCTACATTGGTGTCTGGGAGGCCCCTGGGGGTCCCTGGAGGAGCAGCTTCACCTGCAGAAAGGACACAGGGCGCATGCATAGATGGTGCCTGTTGAACAGAGACCTTACCAGTCATTGTTTTCCTACTACCCATGGCATAGGGTTAGCAGGATGCCAGGGGCTGACAACAGCTGCAGTCTGCAGGGACCATGTCCAAAATGCACTGAAGATTCGTGAGACCACAGTCCGGGCTCTTCCTCTGATCTCATCAGCACAATTCTTTAGAGCATTCATCACTGTTTGCAAGGAGTTTAGAGGGAAAGCACATGTAGCTATGCTAGTCAAACAACCCATGAACCATCCATCTACTCACTTACTCATTCAACAAACATTTGTTGAGTATCTATATGTACAAGGCACTCTGCTTGGTTTTCTACAATAGAGAGAAGCTCTAGGTTCCATGAAGATCATCTTATTTTTTAGAGATCTTAAAGGTTTACCTTTTGGGGAGAACATAGAATATGGATAGCCCCTGGAAGGAACTGGTGAGACATGGACAAAAGGTATATTTCTGTGTTTCCCACTGATGTTCTAGTTCCCTCCCTAACCACTGCCTTGTTTCTGCTTTCAGAAGGTTCATTCCAGGATGGGAAGTAAGCAGGAGGAGTAGAGAGCAGAGAAAGCTTAATTTCAGCCTTCATTTGGATTAATGAACCTGTCCTCTTACTTAGGGTAATAGACAGCCTTGAGATTAGCTACACGTAAGTCACTTCTCCAAACCAGCTCTCTTCTGGGTAAGGAGCTGTAGCTGTCACAATTAGTTGCTTGTTCAACATGTTTCCTTCACTCACCTGTCTTCCTTCTGAGCAGAATCCCGATTTTGTATAAGATATCTATCCTCATTGATGCATGTTTCAGGGGAAGCCCCAGGTACAACTTGAGCCCTAGTCCGGAGGGGACATCCTGAAAAGGCTAAGCCAGGGGCAGCTTTCTCCAATCCCCTTTCCCTCAATGGCTGGTTTAGGCTGGGTTTGTTAGGCTGGTTAGTCTGACACCAGAGGGGACTCTGCTCTGGGAAATTTGCTCTCTCATACAGAAATTATAGATCTGCAGTGCCTGGGCTGCTACAGCCTTTCCTGCCACCAACCTGGGGATGAAGCCAACTTTGGGGATGGCTGGACAGACAGAACCTGGTCCATTTTGACATTGTGGAGCCACTGAATTAACCAGCTCTGAAGAACTACTCTGGGCCCCTTGTGGTGGGAGAGAATATATTTCTGTATTATTTAAGTCTATTTGAGACAAGGTTTTCCCACCAGTTATACAGACTAAGGAATCGTGATTGATTTAGAAACTTCACCAACAGGATTAGAATTCCCCTGTTTAATTGTTTAGTGAAATGGAATCAGGTCAGAAGTGAAACTGAGGTCCCACAAAGTCTGCTTTGGGCCATTGGCCCACTAATTAACCTGTTTGTATTTAGGATCAACAGAGGAGTGTCAGGCACATCAGATGCTAACACATCTATTTAGAAAGGGGCCGCAACACACACACTAAAGGGCCTGGATTTGACAGGTCATTGTTGGAACTACTTCCTGTTCAGGAACCTTTTTCTGCTCAAGAAGCAACTTTCTCAACTTGTTCCCCCTCCTCTAAAGCCTCTTTGAAAGGAAATTGAGATGAATCTCAATAGCCATTAGAGCTTGGACATGAGCCACAGGGCATCTTCGGGAAGCATTTATCAATTTCCCCAACTGCAGCCCCAGGAATGGCTCCATGGGATTCTTCTCAGCCCCATCCTTGAACAAGCCTGGGGGCCTGCAACCAGCTTTAACAACCTCCACAGGCGATCATGAAATGGGTGATCCTGGGACTTACTTTGGGAAGCTATGATCTAAGACACCAAGTCTGCTGTTTCTCCAGATGTAGCCTAGGGTAAAGGAAGAGTGAACACTGAAATCAGGGCTCTGTGATGCTTAGCTCCTGACCTGGCCTAACTCAATCTATTTCTTCATGTGTAAAATAGGACTGACAATGCTGGGCCAGTCCACTGACTATCCCTAGAATGAAATACTGAAACTCCACATTCACACTTGGTCTCACCACTTTGCTCATGGTTGCATTGATTCTATAGGCTCTTCAGGACCAGGGTCCATCCCCTCACCCACGGGCCACCCTGTGCCAGTGTCTGATCCCTCAGGTGGGCCCAGGTCTTCTGCAATAAATCCATCCAGCTTTTCCCTTCCTACACAAGTTCTGTTTGCTGTACACCTGGTCAGCTTGGGCCTGCTTCTTAGTAAAGCAGCCCTATGTTTCTGAACATGCTTCCCAGGAGTAGTTCATAACAATGAAAATTAGGAAAAGGGACTCTCCTAGCACACCAGCTTCTTCTCTCCTTTGTAGGAAAGGAGGGGAGGAAGAGAATTGGGAACAGTCAACCTCCAGCTGACTCCCAGGCAAGTCTTCCTCCAACACACATTTACTGAGCACTTACTATGCACCAGATACTGGCCAATGGCTCCAGTTTGGCCTCTGGACCCAGCCTCCCACCTCCACCATTCAGCTTGTAGGAATGTATTGACAGCCAGTGTCTAGAGAAGATGTTAGAAGTTGCACTTGCCCTGGATTTCCCTTTCTCGCCTCCCTTCCTGAGATCCTTCCTTCCCCAGCCTCCAGGCGCCAGGCGGTGACCTTCTGGTGCCTCCTGGTTTGGGGCCTTGCCCCATCTTGTTCTTCCCTGAGGGACCTGGCCATTTGGGAATGCTCAGGGCTAGTGGGACAAACCACACTTCCTAGCCACTACACACTGGTGTTTCATAAGCATCTGTGTCCTGCTTCAAGCAGTTGAAGATGGAACTCATTTGAAGCCTGCAAATGCCTCAGCCTTTAATGCATTCATTAGAGCTGAGTCAAGGTTATTTCTACTTTCATGTCCCTGTCAATCATTTTTGTTTCATCCTGATCCCACAAGTGGATTTAGGGACAGCACCATGGGTTGCACAAACTATTACTACTCACCTGCTGTGGGAGACCCCTGTGGGTTTGTTTCTTTCCCTCCAGCCCTCAATGAAGGAAGAAAAACCCTTTCTATCTTGGTGATAATTAACATAGACAAGAATGATGATGTTGGCCTTCAGCCCTACTCTAGGTCACCTCCGTTCTCAGCCTGTCCCAATCAGGGTGACCCTGTCCTTAAGTCTCATGTCAACTTCATGAGGCAGGAGTTGGTATGCCCATTGTACAGAGAAGATTTGTCAAATAAAGGCAGAGAGCTGTAATCAGGACTTCAACTCAAGTCTGACTCTTGCAATGACCATGTTAGTCACTGGTCTATTGATCTTTGTTTGACCTTATCACCTGGCTCAGGGCCTTATACAGACACGATTCCCAAAAAATGTGGATCCAGTGGAATGGGTGATCTTGGAGGGTTGAAGGAAAGCAAATCAGCCATCTGAAGAAATTCAAAAACTAGTATCCCTTTCTGAAGGGCAGATTTACACTTTAAATTACTTTTTTAATATTTTATTTATATATTTGACAGAAAGAGATCACAAGTAGGCAGAGAGGCAGGCAGAGAGAGAGAGATGGGGAAGCAGGCTCCCTGCTGAGCAGAGAGCCTATTGCAGGGCTCAATCCCAGGATGCTGGGATCATGACCTGAGCCAAAGGCAGAGGCTTTAACCCACTGAATGACCCCGGTGCCCCCAGACTTATGCTTTAAAAAGGTGGAGATGTTGTCTGTTGTCCCCCTCTGCCCCTCTTCCCTGCCCCAGTTAGCACAAGGGGAGGAGTGCTAGTTCTACACCCTCACAGGACCCACATGTCTCATTTCACCCCCGCGGGGCCCCGCTGAGAGGTTATCTAGGCTAACTCGCTTCTCTGGGTTCTCATATAGGTCTCACTCTCTCACTTGGGGAGAATGTGAGCCGTGAGTGTGGTAGCACAGGTGTCCCTTACGCCCCAGTAGGGGCTGCAGGTAGAGGGCGGTGAGTGGGCTCCCTCAGGGCTGGCCTCCACGTGGCCACACCCACAGCCTCTTCCTGGAGTGCGGCTCCTTCCAAAGGTGCTTACCAAAAGTCACCGTCTATCTTTAGCCACTGTGACTTCAGCAGCGGACACCTGCCAACTGTGTCTTCCTGCCATCCCAACCCCGCTTCTATATGTCATCTTACGGCTGAAAGCCAAGAGCCCTCCCCGACCGTCTGCTTAGGATTTCCTCCTCCGTCAAAGTCAGAAACCAACCAACGGGCTTGGGCCAAGCGCGCAGGGTGTGAGGGAGGAAAGTCCGCCGCCGGGTCTCCCTGAGGACTCTGGCAGGTGCCTTTCAGCACCCTCCAACCTACACATTGCAGAGGGCTCTTCCCTCCTATTTCTTCAGAGCTGCTCAGCGGGGTGAAGGGCTCATCCTTCCCGTCCTTCAGTCATTCATTCGCTCCTCGGCTAGGCGTTCATTCATTCTCTGCCAGTTCCAGGAGCCTCCATTCCCTTCTTTCCCACAAGCATTTAGATCAGGCTCTTGGTTCCAGAATTTCTGCTGAGTCACCACTGTGAGCCGGCAGGGAGGGTGTCTGTTCAGTTCTCTAAATCCACTTCCCTGAGTTTGGCATCCCGCTTTGGCCATTTGACCTTGACCTGATTGATTTCGCACAAGCCCGCTAGAACTAGGCAGGAAACAGAAGGCTCCAAGGGGGAAGGTGGCTTCGCTGCAGAAGAGCTGCCCAGGGTGTGTGGCTGGAGCAGGTCTGCCTCTGAATGCGAGCCTTTGTCCTCTCCTGGCATGGCTCGGGGCAGGACCGAGAGTGCATGCCTGGCCCCGTGGCCCCGCGAAGGCAGGAGGCTAACAGGTTACCGGGACTTTTGGCTGGAAGCAGGAGTCACTGGTGTGTGGCCTTCAGGCTTGGCTCCCACCCCTGCGGCTCACTCACTCAGAATTCTCTTCTGCATTTGAAGATCTGTGAGAAAAGGAGAAAACACATAATTCTGTTCTTCTGTTTCCTCTTAGGGTAAACATTCTTTTTCTTGGGTTCTCTTTTGGGAACAAAACAAAATGGAAAGGAAAGAAAGCCAAAAGCAGCAACACCCAGGGCTAAATTGTAGGCCTGAAAAAAAAAAAAAAAAACAAAAACAGGGAAGTCTCTGCAGCTATCTCTGTGATGGCTGTGTGATGTTGAGCAAGTTATTTAACTTCTCTTGGCCTTATGTGGCTCAGAAGATTCATCAGTGCTGTGGTAAGGAATAGCTGCACACACGTGTGTGTGTGTGTGTGTTCCTTGGTTTATGGATTCCTTATATTTCTGAGCCTTCTTACACTAATAACATAAAGAGCCCTAAAGGTGCTCAATAATCGTGTCCCACCATGCTGAGGGCAGTGCTCTGGGATGGTATTCAAGGAGCCAAGGTTGCTATTAGTTTCTGTTTCCCCAGAAAGTTAATGGGAAACACAGATTTCTATTGTTAAGCAAACCTTCTCTTTTTCCAGTGAGGCAAATTCTCCAGGCAAGCGCCCAGCAGAAGGTATCAAGTCCCTGGCTTTGCCCGTGGAGATACCAGCACCCTTTGGGATAGCTTCCAGAGTTGTTTTTCTCTCTCTGTTCCCCAGCAAGAGGAGAGAGGACGTAGCTAGGTTTGGTTACTCAGCAATCAACAAAAATAAGGCAAAGAAGAGATTCTTCCAAAAAAAAACAAAAATTACTCCCATTTTCCAGGAAGAAACTGATTTGAAACTTGCCATTCAACTATGTGCTTTCCATCTTAATTCTGGTACCACGAATATGAAAAAGCCAAGGCAGGTGTAGGCAGGAGAAGACAAACAGGGATGGCTCAAACATTAGAATATGCAGATCAGATAGCAGTAAGTAAGATTTACTCCTGAATGCCAGCAAGCAGGACAACGGTATGGTAAATGCGTATCTTGCCAAGAAACACAATGTGTCTTGGGTCATAAAGATATTATTTCATTCCTCACAGATCAGCATGTTCTCCACTGAGGGTGGGGAGGGGGAGGCCAGCACTTGACATCCACCTGGGAGTTTCTCAAACCTCACACACTAGTCAACCATTTCCTCACCCTTTTGCAGAGATTTTGGTGCCCTCCTATTTGAGAAGCGCTGTGCCTTTTAGGGACATTCTCCCAAAGATAACCCATGGTACTTTCATACTATCAATGGATCAGAGTATAGAAAAATGAAATTCTGCCACTTCCCACCAATCAAACTCTTCCAAGACCAGACCCCAGCCTGGTACCAACCCACAGGCTCACTGGTCTTTATGAATTTGATCCTTTCCATTTAATTAAAAGAACTCATTTAAACGTACAAGGAACATTAAGTCATTGGTAGCCATGGGAGACCAGGAGGTCATGGATAATTGATATCCGCTGATAATTCTCAAGCCTCAGTTGGAAAGTGATTTCAACTCCCCCTCCGAATAAGCTTTTATTGGAGCTGCTAATAATGTCGCTACTTTGGCTGGTTTGCACCCTATCTCTTATCCTTGCCTCAGTCCATCTCCCAGTGGAAGTGCTAAGTATTGAAAAGACCCATGGGCAGACAGCCAGTGAAGGAAGTAGTTGCAACATCCCACAGAACAGAATAATTGAGTTCCTATGTACGTGTGTCCCATGTCAAGTACAACTAATACCAAAAAAATCCAGATTTTAAAACCTACAAATAAGTGCATGATGAGTACTACAAACGTGTGTGTATTACAAACAGATGTTTGCTTCATAAACAGACTCACCATGAGATTCCTGAGGCCAATGGTTATTAATTTCTGAAGGACCTTGGACTCTTCTGAGAAATTAAAGAAAGCTACGGACCCTTTCCTCAGAAAATTACATTCACACATATATGCACAAAATTTCACTTACAGTGTTGGAGGTTTCACAAAATTTCTTAACGACTTGTAGATACAATGAGAAATGTTAGGCTTAGGGTGATGAATAAATCTTCTTTCTTCAATGCTCACAACCTATAAGAAAGAGTAGCATACCATATAAGACTGACTGAGTTGAAGGTTATAATAAAAGACCTATAGGGCACGAGTAAAAATGTATATATAATCTAATAACATATATTTCGTCAGGTAGGATGGACAGGTATTAACCAAATCTGTCCGTCTTAAAGACTATGTTCTAATATCCTTATAAAAATTATTTCAGGGCACCTGGGTGGCTCAGTCAGTTAAGCATCTGCCTTGGGCTCAGGTCATGATCCTTGGGTCCTGGGATCAAGCCCCGTGTCAGGCTCCCTGCTCAGAGGAGAGCCTGCTTCTCCCTCTCCTCCCCGATTGCACTCTGTCACTATCTGTCTCTCTCTCAAGTAAATAAATAAAATCTTTTTTTAAAAAGTACTTCAAAAATATATACCTGTTATAAATACCTGAAATCTATTGGGAACTTCTGCATAGCAACATAAGAGGGCAGCGTAAAGATCATTTATTTCCGACAAGAACAGGGTTGTCAAAAATAACATCACAGAAAAGGTAACATTTAAATGGAGCCCTGAGTGTGACTTGAAAAGAATTTTAATAGGTGAGAAGACACAACATTAATGTGTTAGGAATTGTGACCAATGGAAGATAAACCAGCAATAAATATTCTGTCTGTCTGGAACTGAAAGTCATTGGCATTTATCAAAATTTAGAAGCACAGCAGACCCATAGGTGATAGGTCTGTTTGAAAGCTGTTTCCTCCTGCTTTCACTCATAGTTCTCTTAATTTCACCTACAGAAATGTGTTCCTTCCTCAAAAGGGGTCTTTGCAAACTCTATCTGAAATGTTTGTTGGGCCTCCAGGCCTTGCAGTGATGGTCGCCCCCTATAGCAGGAGATGGAAGTAAAAAACCAACTAAGTGCAGATGTATGAACTGCCAAAACCTGACCCCAGCCCAGGGAAAGAAGGTTGAGATGTACCGAAAGCAACTGCAGTTTCAGAGGGACATGATTCCTGGGTCAGGAGTGTCAAAGATGGAGATAATGTCACTTCGCAAAAGCAGGTACTAGACAGGCTCAGCCTTCATAGTGTTTTGCACAGAATAACCCTTGCAAAAATTATATGTTGAATAAGTGAAAATTATAGCTGTAAGGAATTCCCAAAGTTAAACTCTTTACCCTCTGTTTAACAGTGAGAACTGGAATTACTTGATCATCTGTTTGTTTTTATCAAAATTCTGTTATGAATATTTAAACCAGGTGTTTTTAAAAATTAGATCTGTTTTAAATTAGAACTGTTTCTGTCTCAAACAAAATCTAATATAAGACTTCTATAAAAAGGGGAACCAGCTCTGGTTACAGCAGAGTAACTCAGCAGGAGTGGGAAAGGGAAGCAGGACCCACCACTCAGCCCTCCCCCAACATGGGAGCCTTGGACCAGCAGCAGCATCAGCTGGGGGCTGATGGGATGTGCAGCATCTCAGGCTTCCATCCAGACCTACTGAGTCAGAATCTGCATTTTTATAAGATCCCATGTGATTCAAATGCACGTAAAGGTTTGCAAAGCTCTGTTCTAAGGAAACGTCAGACTTGTGTTGTACAATGTTTATCGGTGGAAAAGATAGACCAGAGGTTGAGGTCATTTTCATTTTGACATGGAAATAAATTACAGGTCTCATGACTGTCTCTGGAAATTTATGAAGCGCAGAGGGACCCCATGAGAGATGATCCCTTGCCTGAGATGGGTGTAGGTAAGTCACTCTGAATACCCTCAGGCCCGGCTGACTTTGCAGGAGTCACCAGGAGTCACAGTACCTTGCCTCTGGTGCTTAAGTTCTGTGCCTGAGCCTCTTCATTGGTGGCCCCATCCTCTTCATTGAAATCACTGAGCCCACTTCTGAACCAGTAATCTACCACTTCCCCCAAGCCCACAATGGGCAACCACAATGGTACCTTTAAAGATGCTGGCATCCTTGTCACTGATGTGTTTCTCTGGGTCATCCTGGGGAAAGAGTTAGAAGGCAGATGAGCAAGTTAATAAATCTGCTCCAATACTCCTATCTCCTTGTGTTTGTATGCTTCTTTTAAATATAGCTAAGAATTTCTGGCATCTTCACTTAATTTCTACCTACACTTTTGTCAGTTAAACAAGCAAGCAGAAGCATCCTCATCCCCAGTCACTCAAGAATCTAAAATCTCAATAGGTGTATACCCGAATGATCAATTTTACCCCAAAATGTTTGCAGAGGAACTGTGATCCTGAGGTCTCTAAAGTTAAAATAGTCCAAGGCACCCCACCAAGATCCAACTTGATTCACATCACCAACCAACCAAACAAAACCCCCCAACTAACCAACCCAACAAAGAAACAAGCCAACGAAACTTCTTGGCCTGACAGTGAGAGGCCGTCTGATGGATACTGAGGGCTTGCATCACTATTACGGAGTCATGGCCTCTTACCCATTTCCAGGGACAGTTCCAAGACACAAAACAAGGAATGTCCTACCCTTGAAGAAAGATGCTGCAATAGCGCCATGAGTGCACAGTATTCATCTTTCCTTTGGCCATCCTGAAAAGGGGCCTCTGGCCATCCTGAAGTTAACTGTCATTGAATTTTGGCTCTAGGCTAATGTGGATGTCTGGGGGCCAGGAATACCCCTGTGGTTTGCCAGATAGACAGGGACATATGAAGTTTATCTGACAAAATGTTTTGGATCAAGTATGTCCTGCTGAGTTCCTTAATGCATTCTTGAAGTCATCTGTAGCTATTGACCTAGGGCCTGGGCTGTGTATTTGAAATAGACATTGTGTCTCCGACCTGAGAAGTCAGGGTTATTACAGCAGAAAGACCAAGTGGAAGCCTATGAAACTATCCCTCCTCCAACTAAAATAATCAAAGGGAAGATATCACCCAAGAGGAAGTTTCAAAGATTAGCACTTGGAAGATGCAAGAGTGAGAATTCCTATCACACCCCTTTTCAAATCACTGTTGGTCTGTGTAGAAGAGAGATCTATGTCTTGGAGAGCAAGAGTGGGCCACTGTAAAATCAATCAAATGGAGATTCTAATTGCAGATGCTATCCTGGATATAGACTATTTATTGGAGCAAATCAACTTCACCGCAAGAATCTGGTATATAGCTCTTATTGATCCAGAAAACACTTCTTCATTCTACTATAAACAGAGAATACCAAAACCATTTTTATTTCACCTAGCAGAGATAACAATACACTTTCACTGCCTTACTCAAGACTATATCCCTTCTATGCCTCTGTGTCATGTTCAATCTGTAGAGCACTTCACCACTGATCCACTACATTGATTATAAATGCTGATAAGACAGCAGGAAATAGCAGGTGCCTAGATACCTTGATATGATATATGTGTATTGGAAAGTGGGAGATAAGCTCCATAAAAATATTAAAGTAGGGTGTTTTAATCAAGTTTCTGATGTATGGTATAGCATTCTGGAACATGATAGGATATCCCCTTTGAAATACGAGATGCAAGTTCTGTGCTTTGCATCCCACCATTAATAAACAGGTTCAAAGTTTTGTAT
Organism: Lontra canadensis; assembly: GCF_010015895.1. Lineage (NCBI taxonomy): Eukaryota > Metazoa > Chordata > Mammalia > Carnivora > Mustelidae > Lontra > Lontra canadensis. Next base: position 4,372,430 of record NW_022631015.1, read on the forward strand.
CTTTCTTTTGTAAGATGTCCTTTTGAGAAGCAGCTTTTGAGAAGCAGCTTTTGGCTTGCTGCTAGTACCTTTTAGAATCTGAATGCACATGAAAGTTGAGCTGCACATCAACTTGCTTTGACTTATGAATCTACCAGTTAGTAGTTAGTTAGTCCAAAAGTACTTTGCCATCAGTAGCAGTGAAATATCCAAATTGGACCTGAGCTAGTCCTGAATGTACAAGTGTTTTGCATTCACAAATAGCATTTTGTCCCATGGTATCAGGTCCTGCAGTATCCTTGCCCCTCTTTCAACCTACACCTATGGCCTCATGTGATATAACGTAGGACCAGATGACTGAGGAGGAAAACTCAACCTTAGTCTGCAGCTAATTCTGCATGATGTGTGGATTATGGTCAGAGGAGGACCAATATAGCATTATATCCCCAGTTAGAGATGGCCCTGAAGCACAGTGGGGAAGAGAAGTTGTCTCAAAGGCATAATGTTGAATGGTGCATTTGATTTCCACTTTGCCTGAAAGGAAAGGTGGCTGGATATACAGATCCACACTAGTTTGTAAGCAGTACCTGAATGCTTAGCCAGATGGTCAAGGACACGGGGAGCTCAAAATAAGAGAAATATTGACAAAGGATTTGGGGGACTTTGTATTCATGGATGGAACTCTCAGAAGGGTCCCAGAGCATGGAGAATCTTTTCTCATGTGATATTTACCAAAAGACCCTTCAGTAGAGATAGGTAGCATGACCCATTCTGTGGGTCCCATTCAGCCTTTCTCTAGTCATCCATTCCTGGGAGGAACAGCCAGTCACCTGGCAACAAGTTGATAATATTAGACCCCTTTCATGATGGAGGAAGTAATATTTCTTCCTCATGAAAATACTTTCAAAATATGAACTTGCTTTTCCAACCCTACTTTACTTCTTCCAAAAACATCATCAGAGGACTTATTGAATTATGTTTCATCTGGCATTCCACTCAACTTTGCTTCTGACCAAGAAATTTCAGTTCACACCAAAAGAAGAGAAGTGAATTCCCAAGGAATTCACTGGTCTTATTCTGTTGGTCAACACCCAGAAGTAGCCAGTCTTAGAGAATGTAGAATGCAAACTCACAGCATCATGTGAGAGACAACACTCTGTGAGTTGCATTGCTGCCCCAAGGGAGGTAGGAGGTGTCTTGAACCATTGATCAATAGAGCCAGAACTCTGTAAGTGGGAAAGCAAACCTCACTGCTACTCTTAAAGACCATTTGCAAAGGAATCATATCACCAGATCTCAGACCCTCACACATAAGGTTTTCATCAATACTACAGGTAAAGAATCCCAATAAACTGATTGAAAACAAAACAAAAAAAAGTTGAATGGGCAGTAGAGGAATTTATACATACCTACCATGGTCTTCTGGTCCACTGTAAAGATGTATGTTGTAGTAACTGCTCATGTAGGGTTTACTTGTTTCTCTGATAGGTATGAACTAACCAACTATATGCATACCAACTAACTTTCCTTTTCCCTTCACTCTTTCCTCTGTTATTATACATAGAGTATATTGTCTGTTGTTAACTGTATATTTTGATATTTGGGTTCTGTGAAATTAAAATAAAATTGGAATTAAATCAGAGAAGGAGAGAACATCACCACACGCCAAAGGCTGTCAGGAGAGGAGTTGGGGTCTCTCATTTTGAGGAAAGGATGAGCTCGCTTCTACATGCATAGTCACATTATGTGAGGGAAGCGTGTTACTACTCATGTTGGTAAGAAGTTCACCATAGAAGGGATGGTGTACAGGGATGTTAAGTTGCCCAAGAGAAGGACTGCAATGGGTACCACAGACCAGCTCTCTTGATTCTCTCTTCAGGTTTCCTGAAGGTGTGCCAACCCAAGCTGCAAAGACCAGAGAGATAAAAGTTGCATTTCCCATTATTGCATTGCCACTAGGATTTGTCAATTTGATGTATTCAGGCCAGACTTGAATTGGAAACTGAGAAGAGTAGAAAGAGAGGCAGGTGTGAAGCATCCATCTGGGATATGGATCTTGGCAGGTCTTGTTACCAGCAACCTGTTTGAGCAGCTCCCTTCAGTTTGCCTGGTTGCTGCAGGGGCCAACGTACTGACCCTTCACCTTCTGCTGCCCCAGTGGCAAAACTCCCCTGCACAGCAGAAGCTACAAATACGAGTTTGGGGGCCAAGAGTTGTTGGGACTTCCACGGAGAGCCCTACCAGCTGTGCAAACATTAAGTACTGGTACCAAATCCACTTCTGCTTAAGCTAGCTAGAGGATTCTTCTCTCTACCATGAGCCCTGGCTGATACTCTGGGAGGGGGTCAGTGTTGACAATAGAAGCTCCAGAAACATAAAAACTGATTTCTATTCATTGAGGCACCATGGACTATTTATGGACACTTATGAGAGCTAAAAAGAATATACCAATTGTAGAAGCCTATTATGTAAAGGACATTTTTCAAAAAGCTTTGGAAAATACATCGGTCTAGTGAGTCATTATGACCCTTCACCTCTGAAAACAATTGTATGTTAGGGCTCAAAACACACACTGTATTTGTATTCAACAATGTGAGAGCACTGCAGATATAAATGGGCCCTCATGGCTAAGAGGCAGCATGCCCAGTGGTTTGTGTGTTAGCGCTGGTGGCCTGGGTTCAAATAGTATGTCTACTGCTTGCCATCTATGGGATGTTAAGCAAGTTGCTTACCCTCTCTGGGCTTTATTTTCTTCTTCTGTATATTGGGGATAATTATAGTATCTGCATCACAGGGGTGCTGTGAAGGTGAACTGAGTTAGTGTATGTAAAGTGCTTGGAGCTGTGTCCGGGGACTAGTAAATAGTCCACATATGTTTGCCGCTGCTGCTGATGTTGTTCTTATTACTACTCTTACTATTATTATACATCAACATGCTGGTTTCTGGACTTAACCCTGGTAAACTTGGACTTAAACCCTGGACTTAACTTTCTGGTAAAAGGAAAATTCAGAAAATATGAGGACAGAAAGAAAAAGATATACTACACTTTATTGGAGACAGTATAATACTTTCAGGTGTCAAGTGCCCCCTAGACATGATTATTTTATTTTATTTTATTTTATTTTATTTTATTTTATTTTGTTTATTTGACAGAGAGAGAGATCACAAGTAGGCTGAGAGACAGGCAGAGAGAGGGAAAAGCAGGCTCCCTGCCGAGTAGAGAGCCCGATGCGGGGCCTGATCCCAGGACCCTGAGATCATGACCTGAGCCGAAGGCAGAGGCTTAACCCACTGAGCCACCCAGATGCCCCCCGGACATGATTCTTATAGGAGTGCCTAATATTGGTTTGTTGGCCCTCAAGGCTGCAGTGCCTAAGGGAATCCTTCTTTGTGGAGAATTTATTATTTCCATGAAATGCTGCTGCAACCAGGAAGGTCTCTGCCTGGAATCAGCATACCTGTGGGTGAGGCCTGTCTCTCCCAATACCAGCTACTCACTCTGAGTGTCACACCCTGGACTTCAGTTCTAGTCTCTATTCAGTGAATCCATTATGTGGATTCCACCTCCAGGATGTCATCAGGTTCAGTGTAATTGTGGGAGTGAACATCTTCTGTGAGACTTCAAAGGACATGTGAGAATAAGGGGCATCCCTGACGCTTATGGCCATTGATCAGTGTTGGCCTATGCACTGTCTAATAGAATGGCCATCAGCTTTATGTGGCTATTGAGTACTTACAGTGTGGCTGGTATGACAGAGGGACTGGTTTTTACATTTTATCTACTTTTAATTGGTTTAGATTTAGGTAGCCACATGTGGCTCATAACAGAGCATTGGACCACAGAGCTCTAGATTGTTAGCTCCAAAACGTCAGGAAATGTGTCTGTCTTATTCCCCACTATGGCCAGGGTGCTCAGGTCCCTGATCATGGCCCCCCAAAATAATGTCAAGTAAATTAATGTTCAAATGACAAAACATCTGCCTGCCATCATTTCCGTATACATGAGAAGTTGAGGATTCTGTTTCTGTCAGTATCGTCCAGAGTGAGGATAACTCCTCAGGACAATGTAGCACAGATGGGAAAGGGAAGAAAGGCAGATGTTATGTCTACTCTAATGGATGCTATCTCCTCGGGTCTGCAAAGGAGAACTCACAAAGGTCATTACAAGGTCACATGTAGAACCTGGCAAGTCAACTCTGGATAATGACTTTGTAGAGCATAATGTCAGTGCTCTGTCTGATCTCACTGGATCCATTTTGAAGGGCAACCCCACCCCCTTGAGTGTGCTCTTGCTTCAATAGCCAACACCAATAGGTCTTCTTGGCAGGACTGACCTCAGATACCTTTGTTCCACCCTACAGCCCACAGAGAGCTAGAAGTACCTAAGAACCACCAGTCACTTCTCACCATTGAATGAAGTCTACACAAGCATGAAGACTCAGGTCCCTTGCTGTAGGTTGGGAGACTGTGAGATGTAACCTACATTCCAGGGTTCCCTGCAGGATTGCGCTGAAGCTACACTGAGTAGACTTTGCCTGAAAGTTCATCCTTTATGGCTTCCTCCCCTTCCTGGTTTTGCTGCCCCTACTCCCTTACTGCTCTCCCTGGGAATCCTTCCTTGAAAATGGGTTGCATACAAATCCATCTCCAAATATCTACTCTGGGGAATCTGACATAAGAAAACACTTTGCTAAACAAAGTAAAAAAAAGCTAGGTAATTAGTAAGATTACCAATTTGCTAAAAGTAGTATCTCAAGGTATAGCATTTACCACTGGCAAGTACTCTCAGGAAACCAAGCTGAAGTTTAAATGTCACTGGATGAGTCAGAACAGAGTGTGGGAGGATTTCCAGTGATGTTTCCATTTACACCAGGTACTCTGGTAGCTCACCAGTCATCATGAGAGAAATATTATCCTGGGATATTGGTCTGAAATTCTCCTTTTTGATGGGTTCTTTGCCTGCATTTGGGGATCAGGGTAATGCTGGCTTCATAGAAAGAGTCTGAAAGTTTTCCTTCTGTTTCTATTTTTTGAAACAGCTTGAGGAGAGTAGGTATTATTTCTTCTTTGAATGTTTAGTAGAATTTCCCAGGGAATCCATCAAATCCTGGGCTCTTGTTTTTTGGGAGGTTTTTGATCACTGCTTCAATCTTATTACTGGTTATTGATCTATTCAGGTTGTCAGTTTCTTCCTGTTTCAGTCTTGGGAGTTTATAGGTTTCCAGGAATGCATTCATTTCTTCTAGGTTGCTTAACTTACTGGCACACAGCTGTTAATAATAATTTCTGGTGATTGTTTCTATTTCCTTGGTGTTGGCCATGATCTTTTCTCTTTCATTCATCATTTTATTAATTTGAGTCCTCCCTCTTTTCTTCTGGATTAGTTTGGCCAGGGCTTTATCAATCTTATTAATTCTTTCAAAGAACCAGCTTCTAGTTTCATTGATGTGTTCTACTGTATCTCTAGTTTCTAACTCATTGATCACCAAACTGTGGAAAGAACCAAGATGTCCTTCAACAGATGAATGGGTAAAGAAGATATGGTTCATATATACAATGGAATATTGTGCAGCCATCAGAAAGGATGAATACCCAAGTTTTGTATCAACATGGACAGGACTGGAGGAGATTATGCTGAATGAAATAACTCAAGCAGAGAAAGAATGAAATAAGTCAAGCAGAGAAAATTCTCTTTCTCTGTAAAACCTGTGGTTTCACTTACCTGTGGAGTATAAGGAATAACATGGAGGACAGTAGGAGAAGGAAAGGAAAAGTGAATTGGGGGAAATCAGACGGGGAGATGAACCATGAGAGACTGTGGACTCTGAGAAACAAATTGAGCATTTTGGAAGGGAGAGGAGTGAGGGGAGGGGCAAGCCTGGTAGTGGGTATCAAGGAGGGCATGTATTGCATGGAGCACTAGGTGTGGTGCATAAACGATGAATCTTGGAACACTGAAAAAATAAAATTAAATAAAAAGAGAAGAAAGAAAGAAATACTATCCTGGAGAGATGGTACTAGAACAAGCCTCCTTCCCACAGGCAGGTCTCTGTGGGGACAGACACATTCTTTGGCTCCATTCAGGGTATGTGCCCAGAAGACCCCACCCTTTGCGTTGGATGACACAATAGAATGTCACACTGTGACCACACACTTAAACTGCAATAGTCAGTTTTCTTTCAGTCTCTGCATTCCAGGCATGTTTTCTTAAGGCTACACCCTCATCTTCATGTTAGTCAGGATCTGTAGGGAAACAACCAATAGGATATATAGATAGATTGATTTATTTTAAGGAATTGGCTCATGTAATTGTGGGGGCTGGCAAGTCTGAAATTTGCGGAGCAGGCAGCAAGCTGTAGGCCCAAGGAAGAGTTGACATGTAGCTCAAGTCTGAAGGCATCTGGAGGCAGCATTCCCTCTTCCTCAGGGAAAGTCTGTTTTTTGTTTTGTTTTGTTTTGTTTTCTCTTCAGGCCTTTAACTAATTGGAGAGGCCTACCCACATTTTAAAGGGTAATTTTCTTTACTCAAACTCTGCTTATTTAAATATTAATCTCATCTAAAAAAACAATGTCTTTATGGCAACATTTAGACTGATGTTTGACCAAAACCTAGGTGCCATGGCCAACCAAGCTGAAACATAAAATTAATCATCACAGCCACCTTGATTGATTTGCGTTTTGCACTTAAATTTAGGATGTACTCTGTCCTCCCTAATGGAAATGTGGACAGCTCCCTAGTGTTCCCAGTAAAAAGCTGGCAGTCCATGTGGTTGATCTCATTCATCTTTTTTTTTTTTAAAGATTTTATTTATTTATTTGACAGAGAGAGATCACAAGCAGGCAGAGAGGCAGGCAGAGAGAGAGGAGGAAGCAGGCTCCCTGCTGAGCAGAGAGCCCGATGTGGGGCTCGATCCCAGGACCCTGAGATCATGACCTGAGCCGAAGGCAGCGGCTTAACCCACTGAACCACCCAGGCGCCCCATCTCATTCATCTTTTGTTGGGTCTTGTTGACTTCATCTTTCTGACCTGAATCCCAAATTTGCAAGTCAATATATTAATATATTATCTTACTGATTTTAAATGTTGCATACCAAAGAAGTTCATTAGAGACTCAGAACCCCAGAATTTTATTAGGGAGTGGTCATGTAGCCATCCTCAGATGGCCATTTGAGCTTTTTAAATGATGCAAAAGCAATTTAGTGGAGAGAGGGTAGTGTTTCAACACATGGTACTTAAAAATTGGACATCCATAAGCAGCAAAACGAACACTCACTTAATCTCATGTCTTATTTAAAAGTTAACTAGACTTCTGGGTTCTTCTCCAACATGGAAAGAGTTTAGAAGTCATCACTCCCACCCCACAACAAGAAAAAAGTTGAGCAAACTGAAAATCCACAACTCTTCTGAAATCTCTCAGAGAATTGGGATCATGGAGCAAACCAGTGCTCCCAAACTGGAGAAGCAGGTAAATACAGATCATAGTTTGAATACAGAGAATTATAGCTTACTGGAAGCAGAAGCCACTGGAGCAAGTAACTAATGGACAGGATAACTTAAATGGTAATTGACTAATTGCTTGAGGCTGAGTGTGGACTAGCTTGAGATCCAAAAACTCCTTGGGGCCTTTGGTGGCCCGGGGTAGGGGAGAGGTGGTGGTCTCCACAGTTTCATGAATTTTACCTCTAAAAGCCTCACCAGATTCTCATAGAAGAGAAAACTAACCATATGCCTGGCTAGATCTCTTCTTAATAAAAGACTTCCCTCAAAGGAAACTATTTTACTGGAGACTTAACAAATATGGGGGAAAGGAAATATCCAACTCTAGCCCCTCTACCCTTCCTGTCTCACTTCAGACAGATAAAAAGCTGAAAAGCCCTTGTGAAGGCTACAGCCCAGGGATACAGCCTCACTAAAAGACTGAGCCCTAATCATAGGATCCATGACACCTTACCACCAAACTGATAGGCTCCTGTATATTAACAAGGAATTATAGTTGGAAGAACTATAAGGCTAAGGGTCTACTTAAGAAGAAGTCTCTAGGAAAACTCCAAGACAACAGAAAGAAATGTAAAACAAGATCACTAGAGGAAATTGAAGACTTGGGTAACTATGGGTATACTACATTAAACACAAAATAACTTCTAGCCAGAAAAACATAAATTTTATATTAAAGACCTTTTTGCCTCAGTTTCTATAGCCAATACACCAGGTCTGGTTTTCAAAATAAAATTAAAAGCATGCTAAAGGGCTTTTTTTTTTTTTTAAGTCTAAGAGACAAAGCAAGCATCAGAACCAGATTTAGATGTGACACTATTTTTTGAATTATCATACCAGCAATTTAAAATAAATGAATAATATGCTACAGGCTCTGATGGAAAAAAAATGGACAACATGCAAAAACAGATGGTTAATGTAAACAAAGAAAAATAAACCCAAAAGTAAATGCTAGAAATCAAAAACACAGTCACAGAAATGAAGAATGCCTATGATGGGCTCATTTGGACACAGCAAAAAGGACACAACAAAGGAAAGAATCAGTGAACTTTAAGCTATGTCAATAGAAATTTCTAAAACTGAAATGTGGAGAGAAAAAAATAATTAAAACAAAAATAACATAATATGCAATAATTGTGGGACAATTACAAATTATAATCATGTGTTAACATATACATAATGAGAATACCAGAAGGAGAAGAAAAAGAAGAATGAGCAGAAGAAATATTTGAAGTAATAAAGGTGCAAATTTTCAAAAATTAATTTCAGAAATCAAACTATGGATGCAAAGGGCAGAGAACACCAGTTAAGATAAATACCAAAGAATCTATTAATAGCCATAGCATATTTGGTCTGTAGAGAAACAAAGAGAAAATCTTGAAAGAAGTCAGGGTTGGAGGAGATATTTTACCTCTAGCAGAGCAAAGATAAGAATTACATCAGACTTTTTACACAGCTGACATGATCATCTAAATAGAGTATCTGAAAGAACTGACCAAAAAAAAACCTCTGGTACTAGTAGAAGATCATAGCAAGTTTGTAGGATACAAGGTTAACATACAAAAGTCAATTGTTTTCCTATATAATAGCAACAGACGAGTAGAAATTAAAATTTAAAACCCAATACCATTTATATTAGCATCCTCTAAAATAAAATACTTCTGTATAAATCTAACAAAACATGTACAAGATCTATATGAGAGAAACTACAAAACTCTGATAAACAATTTCAAAGTAGAAATAAATGGAATGATATCCCATAAATGAAGAGATATCCCATGTTCATGGATAAAAAGACTCAATACTGTTAAGATATCAGTTCTTCCCAAATTGATCTATAAATTCAATGCAAAAATCCCAATAAATATCCTAGGAAATACTTTGTGGATATTGAGGAACTGACCTTAAAGTTTATATGGAGAGGGAACAGACCCAGAACAGCCAACACATCATTGAAGGAGAAGAACAAAGTTGGAGGAGGGACACTACCTGACTTCAAGACTTACTATAAAGCTATAGTAATCAAGACAATGTGGAATTGGTGAAAGAACAGACAAATAGATCAAAGGAACAGAATAAGGAGCCCAGAAAGAAACCCACACAAGTGACAAAAATGCAACAGCAGTAGAATAGAGCAAAGATAGTCTTTTCCACAAATGGTGCTGGAACAACTGAATATTCACAAGCCAAAAAAAAATAAAATAAAATAAAATCTAGACACAGACTTTTATGGTCCTTTTACAAAATATTTACTCAAAATCCCATATCTAAGTGTAAAATTCAAAACTATAAAACTCCTAAAACAAAAAAATATGTGAAAACTTAGTTGACCTCGGGTATAGCAAAGACTTTTTAGATACACTACCGGATGCATGATCCATGAAAGGTTGAAGCAATAAGCTGGATTTTGTTAAAATTAAAGAGAAAATGTCAAGAGAACAAGAAGGTAAACCACAGACTAACAGAAAAATGCTTACAAAAGACACATTTCATAAAGTACTTCTTTCCAATTATACAAAGAACTCTTAAAATTCAACAATAAGTAAGCAAACAAAAATTGGGTAGAAAACCTTAACAGAAAAAAAAAGAAAACCTTAACAGATGTCTCATCAAAGATGATATATAGTTGGCAGATAAACATATCCAAACATCGTATGTCATCAAGGAAATAAAAATTAAAACATCAATAAGATACCACTACACACTTAAATTAGAATGTCCAAAGTCTGAAACATTGACAACACCAAATTCTGGTGAGGAAGTGGACTAACAGGAATTCTGATCATTGCTAGTGGAAATGTAATATGGTACAGTCATTTTGAAGGCAATTTGGCAGTTTCTTACAAAATTAAACAAAATGCTACCATATGACCAGCAATAGCACTCCTTGGTATTTACCCAAAAAAGTGGAAAACTTATGCAAAAACCATGCAAAAACCTATACAAGGATGTTTAGAACAGCTTTATTCATAATTGCCAAAACTTGGGAGCAACCAAGATGTCCTTTAGTAGGTGAATGAATAAATAGACTGTGCCACATCCAGACAATGAAATATTATTCAGCACTATGAGCTGTGAAATCATGAAAAGACATGAAGGTCCCTTAAATGTATATTAGTTAGGGAAAGAGGCCAATCTAAAAGGGCTGCATACTGCATGACTCTATGACATTCTGGAGACAGTGAAAAGATTGATGGTTGCCAGGGGCTCGTGAGGGGTAGTGGGGAGAAGGGATAAATAGGTGGAACACCAAGATTTTTTAGAGCAGTAGAAATACTCTGTATGACAGCATAATGATGGATATATATCATTATAGATTTGTGCAAATCCAGAACATGTACATCGCGAAGAGTGAACTACAATATAAACTATGGACACTGGGTAATCATGCTGTGTCAATGTTGATTCATCAACTGTAACAAATATAGCATTCTGTTAAGGAATGTTGATAATGGGGGAGGCGATGAATCTGTAAGGGCAAGAGGTATATGGGAAATCTTTGCATCTTCCTCTCAATTTTACTGTGAATCTAAAACTGTTCTAAAAAAATAGTCTTATAAAAAAACACATTGCTGTTTATGTGATTATAAACTAAAAATGAAATAGGCCTAAATTTAATAAAATATTTACAGGATCTATATAAGGAAAACTACAAATCTCTGGCAAAAGAAATTTTAAAAAGATCAAAATGCATGGAAAGATATCCATGTTCATGGATAAGAAGACTCAATATTGTTAAGATGTTGATCTTCCTAACATGATCTATAAATTTAATAAAATCACTATCAAAATTCCAGCCAGTTATTTTGTGGACGTTGAGAACATGAGTCCAAAGTTAATATGGAGAGGTAAAAGACCCAGAAGAACCAACACCATATTAAAAATAAAAGAAAGTCAGAGGACTAGTGCTACGTGACTTCCAACTTACTATAAAACTACAGTAATCAAGACAGCATGATATTGGTGAAAGAAAGGACAGACTGAGCAATGAAACAAAATTGAGAGCCATGAAACAGACATCACAAATATAGTCAATTAATCTTTGGCAACAGAGCAAGGGCAGATTGATGCAGAAAAGCTAGTCTTTTTAACAATAATGCAGGAAAACTGGATATCCATATGTAAAAAAAAAAAAAATGTTGGGGAGGCTAGAAAGTAGTATCTAAATGAAAATCCTCCCAAAGTTTGAATTACTGGTATTAGAGGCTTTCTTGAAACCAAATTTAGAAAAAAAATTTTGTTATGTTTGGGTGGAGGAGGGGATGGAGACATCTGGGAAGACGGTGTCATTGGAATGAGAAGGAAATGCAAAGACTGGAGACCAAGGTCCCTGAAAAAAGGCATTCACCCCATCCTACCAAGGAGCACTTCTCCCTTACCTCTATCTTTGATGACATCTTTCATGCATCCATCAATTCCAGAAAGCCTCACCTTGAAAACTCTCCCTGGTACCCCATTTGCCTGGGTGAGCCGGTGAGACACAGTTCAGCACCACAAGCTGGGAATCCTGGTGTTGCATCCCTGGCTGGGATGTGCTGGGAATTCCCCAGACTCCATCCCCTCCTTGTTGAATGTAAACCCAGAGTGCCTGGCTCCTGCAGAGGAGTCTGCATGACCTTCCTAGGCTCCTCTTTGCCTTCTTGGAACCTCAAGCTGCTCCTCTTGGAGCAGGGTCTTGCCCATGGGCTCCACATCTGGGTGCCACTGATGGATCTTTGGTATTCAGGTTAATTAATCTCATCAAAGTGTTCACTTTTCCTCAGGGAAGTATTTCTCACATTTGGGTTAAATAGAACATCAGGTCCAGGAGAAAAAGGCAGTACAAAAAAAATGTCTATTTACCCACCTACCAACTGCCTTTCCCTCCAGAAACAGCAGGCTGACAGAGATATCGCCTGCTGTCATTCTGATTCCTTTATTCCTGAGGTCATGAATAATAATATATGCAAATAGGCCCCCTTCCCTGCCATTGGTCAATAATCTATTTCCAAATAAAATCTTACCTGGAGGCTTCCTCTCAGCCCCTAGTGATCAAATCAGGGTTCTAAACCTTAATTAAACCCTCATTGTTCTGGGTGGTATCTCTGCAGGCAAGACTGTCCTTTGAAATTCAGATTCCTTGCGCAAACAGCATTCTGGCGTGACACCCCCCACCATGAGTTTGCTAGTCCAGCTATCTGAGACTAAATTATGCATTTGTCCAGGTTACAGAAACTAGTAGAGAGTCGGTTTTCCATTTAGTGCCGGTGTCATTCAACTCTTCCGGCACCAGAAATCAACTCCAATTCATTATTTGCATTTATAGATCACAGGGCCAACACAAAGTTGTTAGTTTCCCTCCATCCCCTTCTTCTAAAAAATTTGCCTGGAAGCCTTCCGCTGATGTGACAAATCTGAAAAAGCTGGGGGCATGCTGAAGTTTAAAGTTGGTGTTGGGTTTCATCATGTTTCCAAGCAGCTTTTGAAGCAAGAGGAACTAAGTTTTCTTGAAAGAGTACATTTCCCACAGAGAGGTCACCCTTATACCTTGGATGTTGAAACTTTGTAGTCTTCGCTCCACACACATGTTTCCACAACACTGGGTCCTGGAGCTGGGCCTAGTCTGGGGCGCTTTAACAGCAGAAGGGCTCAAAGTTTGAGGACATTCTTTATATGGTACTATTTCTTTCAAACCAGATGATCTGGCAAGTTTTGTGTTCCTAATCTTGTGAGAAGCCCCAAAAGAGATGAGAATAAAGTGACATTTTGTTTAGGTACTATTTTTAGACTGAGGTGACTGGCACCACTAGGTGCCGCCTCACATGTTGAGGGGCCCACTCTTGCCTTCTCCCAGCTGTGTCCTTCCTCACAAGGCCAGGCATCCCAGGAGTGGAAGGGAAGTTCCACCTGAGGACAAGTTCCCTTTAATAAAGACTGCGTCCAAGGGGTGGCTGTTTGCAGGACAGTAGGGGTAGGAAAATCAATACATATGCTAGTGAAGCTAGAGGTATAGAGAAAAGAAGAAATGCGAGCTACACATCAGGGTGGGATGTCCCTCATTGGGGGGTAGGCCTCTTGAATTCTACTTCTAATGAAATGCCTCTTTTGAGTTGAAAATAGAGACCTTATGACCCAGCAGTTGCATTACTGGGTATTTACCCTAAAGATACAAATGTAGTGATCCAAAGGGGCACGTGCACCCGAATGTTTATAGCAGCAATGTCTACAATAGCCAAACTATGGAAAGAACCTAGGTGTCCATCAACAGACGAATGGATGAAAAAGACGTGATGTGTATATATATATATATACACAATGGAATACTGTGCAGCCATCAAAAAAAATGAAATCTTGCCATTTGCAATGACATGGATGGAATTAGAGGGTATTATGTTTAGTGAAATAAGTCAGTCGGAGAAAGCCAACTATCATATGATCTCCCTGATATGAGGAAGTGGAGATGCAACATGGGGGGTTTGGAGGGTAAAAAGAATAAATAAAACAAGATGGGATTGGGAGGGAGACAAACCATAAAAGACTCTTAATCTCACAAAACAAACTGAGAGTGGCCTGGGGGGAGGTGGGTAGGGAGAGGGTGGTTGGGTTATGGACATTGGGGAGAGTATGTGCTATGGTGAGTGCTGTGAAGTGTGTAAACCTGGCTATTCACAGACCTGTACCCCTGGGGCTAATAATACATTATATGTTTATAAAAAAAATAAAAAAAAAAGAAATGCCTCTTTTGAAAACAGTAAGATCACATGAAATAAGAGCTTTATCAGAAAATGCAGGATAATGGGCACCTTTAACAGCATGAGGCTTTTGAACCAAGGGTGCTACCAGATGGATTTGGAGGGACAAGTCCAGGCCAGTCCTCCACAGAACTGCAGGCCAAGTTCAGCATTGCCATCCTCCCATTTCCTCCCTCAACCTTCCTCTCTCTGGGCTCCTTGGCTGCCAACAGCTTCTCTTTATGCTTCTCCATCCCCCACCTGATTGTCAGAAGTTCCTGCTGAAGTGTTCACTGACCACTGAGATATTGATAGATTCATGTCTTATGAAGTGATGTCCTGGCAATCTTTACATTGAGGAAGGAATACTTGTTCCACCCCAGAGTCTAATCAAATGGGTAAAATGTAAAATATTAAAGAAAATCATTATCCCTCCTTACAAGGGAGTGGAGAGCCATCCATGGGTCTGAGGGAATGTCTCAGCAGGTCAAAGGTGAGGTTGGTAGGGGAACAGATGCAGATGAAGGTGCACGTAGAAGGCAACTGTGAGACTCAGCAGGGGCCTGCTGGAGGGCTAGTGACTCATCAGAGGAGAGGGTCCTCCAACATTCAACATGAGTGAGGGTGAGGAGCTGGGCAAGTCATATGGGTATCGTCTCCTTCAGAAAACACCATTTGCCTTGATAAAACAAGTAAGAAGATCTGTCAGGTGAGCACCAGAAGAGGGATCTCCAGGTGGGCTAGAAGAAGAAGGACCTTTTGTGAAGGATGGATCCCCATTCCTCTAAAATACCTTGCTGCCACCACCATGCCCATCTCCCGACCAGGGCCAATGACTCTCTCAGTTTTCCATAGCAATGTGGCCGTACTCTAAGAATGCTCGTATCAGAATTCACCAAATCCTAGGGCTGTGTTTCTCAGAGTGTGGGCTTTAGAAGAGCTGTGTCAAAACCACCTGGGGCCCATCCCAGACTTCCTGAATCAGAAATTCTGAGTGTGGGACTCGGAAATCTGTGTTAGTAAGCCATCCTGGGGATTCTGATATGAAGCAGTGGTTTTCTCTAGGGGCAAGTCTCAGCCATTTTAGGGAGCTCCCCAGGTACTTTTTGACACATAGGTCAGTTCAGAATACATGGAAATTAGAGGGAAACAAACAAAGTCCCATGATTCTACATAAGCTGACTCAGAGATATAGATAGGTTATTCTCTGTGCTGACAATCCCCTCTATAGTCTTGCAAGATGGATCTCTTCTCACCCTGTCCTGTATTCACTTGTGAGATGCCATCTTTAATACCCTCACTAAAAAAGAGTCCTTTTAAAGCTTAGACCCTCTGGGTCTACCCCAAGAAAGACCAATCCTTCGCTTATTCCTAACTGTGGCCTTCCCTCCTTGTTCTATTATTTCCTGACTATAAATCGCATTCCAAATGAATGATCCTGGAGATAAATAGTGTTGGGATTTGTTGGATGGAGAAGTAGCTCCTCACATAGTCTTTGTGTGAAGTCTCTGTCATAACTGTGTTTTCTAGTTTCTATATTTGATACTTAGACACCTTGGGGCCTTGGTGACCCTGGAGAGACTGTCCCTCCCAGGACTAGCCAATTAGAGATACTAAGACTTACTTATGAGTGTGCCTTTCATATACAAACCAACCAGCTGGAGCCCACGTACCCACCACCTCCTTTATCAGGTTCTCACACTTGAGGCCAATCACCCCCGAGCCAGTTATTACCAGACCACTAGGGACAGCCCCTATGTCCCAGAGCCCCTGAAATTATTCAGTCTAGTCAACCCTAGGCCTCTTCACCTTGCCTCACTCATTCCTTCCCACAGAAACCACAAAAGAGGCTCTTGCCACCATAATTTCTCCCACTCCCTCTGCTTTGAGACCGAGCCTGGTGTTTCTCTATGTGGCCCTGTGTCATGGCCTGCCCTGCAGCCTGCAGCTATCTCTTCACTGGCCATCATCTGCTGATCTGTTGACCTCACCATACTGAATAATTATAAAGCCTACATTTTAAAGCACTCTCTACCTTCCATTTGGAAAGAAGAGGGCAGCCTTGGAGACTCCAAGCTTTGGACTGAGCCCTGAGCTGACTGTCCCTCACCTCGCGTTCCTTCCACCACACTGAAAGTACAATTGCATTGCCTGTCTCCCTCAGGATCACAACTTCCTCTCTCCCAGTGACTTCCCTGGAATAGTCTTCCTTCTGTCCCCACAGAAGGGAAAGCAATGCAGGGGCATTAGCTGCATAAGCACTGGTAAGGGTGCGGTGGTTAAGTGGGATAATGCCAAGGACAGTCTGCCCAGTCCTCCACTAACTGCTGTGAGACCTCGCACCATTTACTTAAATCTGTTCATATCTCAGTTTGCTCGTCTGTAAAATGGGGATAAAACACTATCCACTTCATGTTAAGGAATAAAAAGGGTAATATAAACATGGCTCCCAGAACTATGCCCAACCCGTAGGGATAGTCAGTGAATGTTAGCTGGGGGCAAAGTGCACCCTGGTCATGTCCCACTGGCCTCCTGCTTCTAGTAATGTCACCACCAGCAAGCCCTTTAACTTTAGAGACTTTGAGGAGTAAGAAACTTCAGTATTACATGAGAACAGGTAAAAATGTGCTGTTGAATGATGGTGGTCATGGACAAATTTGGAGATGCAGAGGGCCCCCTGAGGTGGCCCTTGGATGAAAGAGACTCAACTCCCTGCCTGACCCATTTTCCAACTTTCACTTCTTTTGCAACAGCAGTGGTTCTCAAAGTGTGTTCCCCAGACCAGCAGCAGCAGTATCACCTTAAGACTTATTAGAAATGCAAATTCTTGGGGCTCCATGATAGAACCAGCCACTCTAGATTTGAGGTCCGGCAATCTATACTGTAACAGTTCCTGCAGGAGCCTCACATGCACGCTCAAGCTTGAGAACCACCACTCTGAGTCAAATCATCCATGTGCTGCTGGATCCAGAGACAGCTTAAGAACTAGGGCAACCTCCCTGAAGGGTTTGAAATCAGATTCCTAAAGCTTAGAACAAATAAAGATAATGTGGCCACCTCTGAAACCTGCTGTCCCCAGGCCCATCCAACATACATTGGCCCTGCAGATGGTGAATGTTCCACCTAACACTCCCATAGCCTGACAGACCTGCTTCTGTTACCCAGTCACTTCTTGATTTTCAGCCCTCCCTGTAGACAGTCTTCCCCCAACAGCACTCAAAGATGTGGACGCTGAAAGCACCAGTGTTACCACTTTTAAATGTGCATCACATCCTGTCTTTCCCTGATCGAACTGTCCCGTGGCACCTTATTGCACATAAAATAGAATGTTTGACTATAGAAACAGACTCTTTGGCCTGGATTTGATGGTTCGTGGGGTACCCAGACATTTGGTTAAATGTTATTTCGGGGTATGTCTGTCAGGGTGTTTCTGGAAGAGATCAGCATTTGAATCAGTGGCTAAGCAGAGCAGGTAGCCCTTCCCAGTGTGGTTGGGCCTCATTCAATCTGTTGAAGGCCTGAACAAGAACAACAAAGGCAGAGTTAGGGAGAATCATGTCTCTGCTTGACTGCTTGATCTGGGACAACAGTCTTCTCCTGCCTTCAGACTGGGACTTAAAGTATACATTCATCTCTCTTGCTTCTCAGACCTTTGGTTTTGGACTGGAACTACACCACCAGCTTTCCTGGGTGGCAGCTTGCAGATGGCAGATTATGAAACTTCTTAGCCTCCATAATCATGTGAGCCAGTTCCTTATAATAAATCTCTTATTAGTTCTGTTTCCCTGGAGAACCCTGAAAATACACTGCATACACAATGTGGCACCCAGAAACCTTACATGGCAATCATTTTTTAGGCTTCCTGAGCTCTTCCCTGGGAACTGGAGACACAAAGTCCTCCGCTCTTGGATCCTAAATTTATTCAGGTTATTCTACCCCACTCCCCACCCAACACCATTAGCCCCTTCTTAGGGACTCACACCAGCATCTAACCTTCCTCTTCACCTCTGCTCTTCATCCTCCCCTCAGTCCAGGAAAACATATGCATGCTTAGAAGGGGAGGAACCACGGGGGATACACCAGCTCTGGTTGGTGATGTAGTCTTCCCAATCTATCGGCAGTCTTTAGGCTTTTGAAATTCAAAAGGCAAGAATTTTATTCTTGGCATTATCATTCTACTATTTTATCCCTTGTCTGAAAAATGGGTAGCTAGCTGATCAAGTAGGAGGATATACAGGGAGAAATGGACACATCAGTTAACATTTCAAAGTGTCTTTCTCACCTCACAGGTTTAATAATATGGTTAAAATTAGATCTTAGTAGACCTGAATCAGAGCTAACTAATGGAAACTGTGGTCAAAGATACAATGTGACAAAATGTTTGAGAGTGGTAGTGATTACCTGGCCAGCATGGTGGTGGGTCACCTCCTATGACAACCCAAATGAAGCTAATGCAGCAGATACAGCCAAATTCTTCACAGCTTATGAGACTGTTGTCCTCAGTGCCTGAGCTCCCTTTCTTCCATAGTAATAGCATTTTTATCTGACACATGACAACTCAGAACAAAGACTATGCTTTTCAGTCTCCGTTGCAGCTGAATGTAGCCTTGTTGGTTCTGGCCAGTGGAACGTGAGCCTATGTGCCGCAGTGTAATAGTTTCAAGAAACATTCCTGAGAAACAAGTGAGAGTGCACTTTGCCTTCTTCCCACTTCCCACCTTGTTGGCTAGAATAAGGACATGATGGCTAGAGCTAGACAGCTTTTTGGAACCATGATGTGAAAACCACACATTGATGAGAATGGAAGATTGGGAAAGAAGGAGTCTGGGTTCTTAGTGATAATGGAACTAAGCACATCAACCTTGGCCTCCCCATATTTATCTGACAGGGAAATGAACTTTTGTTTTGTTTAAGGTCCTGCTACTCCGGATTTTCTGTCTTTTTTAGCTCAACCTAATCTTAAAATACAATTTGGTACCAGGAGTGGGATTCTAGAGGTGATTTATTGAAAGCCGTGTGGCAAAATGTGATGAACACTCAGTATTGCAGGCTGGAAAGCTGGCAATTCCCATTATTTTAATTGCAAAATAGTTGGTGAAATTATCAACTGTGAGCAAGGCCCTGCTGAGCCACACTGGAGCCTGAGGCAAAAAGAAAAGTCAGCAATATTGAACTTGTCTTCATCTAAATTTTGGGGATACTTCGTCACAGATTTTTTGCATTAGGTTTTTTTTTAATATCTCATTGAAATATTATTTATCTTTCTCTTGATTACTGCAGAGGGGGATGGGTGTCCCTTAAAATTTTATACTTGAAATGAACCCTTCATTCACCTCACCCCAGTCCCAGCCTGACCTCAAGGTTACCCCACATGCCATCCGAGGGTGTACCAGTAGGAGAGATGTAGAATACTTACATGCGTTGACAACTTCTGACACTTTCAACAAAGTCCTACAAGAGAGCATTAATTCTGATTATAGGTAGCTTATTGGCAGAGGATTACTTTGCAAAGTGAGATTCTTTGCCTGTGTTCTGCCATCAAAATTCACTGAGAGTTCATCACTGAGACTTTCTGAACTGAAAATGTCAACGACTTCTGCACCCCAAACTTATGATATTATAAGCAGGGACTTCAAGGTGACCGCCTGTGGCCACAAGTTGTTTTTTTTTTTTTTAAAGCAACTTCCTAATTTGGGTTATCTTTGCTGAACAATAGGAACCTCTGCAGCAAATTAAGGTTTCTGTCTTCCCACTTAAGCCCATAGCATCAGATGACCTCGAGGAAGCCTCATTCCTGTTGCAAGAGAAATAGATAGGCTGTTAATTGTCTTCAGGTTCAAAATTTGGTCTACAGAGATATTCATTTGTGATCATTTGTGCATGAAGCTAATTAAAGCCAAATAGATGGCAAGCTTAAACTTTTGAGAGCACCAAACTACTAAGAAATCACAAAGTTGGCTAGAAATAGCCTGAATCTTTGAGCAGCAATCAGAACTCCAAACTTGGCCTGGCTGGAATCATGTGCAACCCATAAAAGGGCATCTTCTCCAGTGCTCCCTTCAGAGGTCCCCCTACCTGGCAACCCACAAAGAAGTGCCCCTTCACCTCTCCCTGCAAAAGGGCACACCCGGCCAGAGAAGGGGAACAGAGCATGGTGAGGATATGACCACAACCCATAGAGCAGAACCAGAGCTGAAAGGCAAAATGATGGTTCTCTGCTCTACGTAGGGTGTCTCCTTGAAAATATAATAAGTCCAATAAGAGGTCCAAAGTTGTGGTTTTGCAATAGAAGGTCATGGGCCTTTTGACCTTTGGGCTATAAATACCTACTTCCAATATAAACTTCCAAGTCACCCAAGGGGTTACCGGAGACAATCCCAGTAGATAAGAGAAGATTTAATATTCTTACTCCTACTTTCTGTATAAATGTGTGAGATTCAATCTAGACCTGCCACACATGTGTTATATTAATGCTTACTCAATGTTAAATTGTGTTTTCTCTTTTATATTGTTATGGAGTGCCTTCTGTTGGCTGGATTGGTTTATTCCCCCAACAGGAGCTGCCAAATGGACTAACCAGGGCACATACTCTCCTAACAGAATAGAATCTTTCCACTCTGTCTCAAGGGATTGATACTGGTGTTTCCTGTTCTTTCTTTATTGAAAAATTTTACTGAAATTTTTATTGTGATTATACAAAACACCCAATATACAATCAGCATTGTATATTGGGTGTGTTGGAAGGGGGAGCTATTTTCTCTTTGGCTTGCAGCTCACTGTTTAAATCTATAAAAATGTAAGTATTTATCTCCTTTAATTCACTGATATTTTCAGTTTTCTGACACTCAGAGAAGAACCCAAGTTAACTAATAAAATAACCTAGATAAATCCAAGATGTCTCGGGGACCATCTTAAGATGGCCCTTAAGTATTGCCTTTGGTCACCAGTTTAATATCCAAAGCAATTGCAAAGTTACTTAAGCCTTTTAAAATAATCTCTAAAAAGCACCAGGTGGACATTTATTCACAACCTGCAGCACACTTGTTAAAATCTTCTTTTCCTTTCTCTTACAAGGTAAAGAGAGCCGCAACCCCAAATCCAACTTCCTGTGCTGTCCTCTCTCTCAATTCCTCCCCAACTCCTTCTTCCCTACCTGATTCTGTTCCAGTAGTTTCTGGATCTATTTTTTTTTTCCCCTTTGTGTAAGGCTTTCTGCTCTTTGAAATAGAAATAAATTAATTCAAGTTCCTTTCAATTTGGTATCACCGTGTTGACCAACACAACAAAAGTCATTGCCCCAAAGCAACAACAAAGAGCTCTTCCTTTAGAAGAGAAGCAGAAGAGACTGTCTTTTTTCCACTGTATATTTTTTCCTGTTTTGTCGAAGATTATTGGACCATAGAGTTGAGGGTCCAGATCTGGGCTCTCTATTCTGTTCCACTGGTCTATGTGTCTGTTTTTATGCCAATACCATGCTGTCTTGGTGATCACAGCTTTGTAGTAAAGCTTGAAATCAGGTAACATGATGCCCCCAGTTTTATTTTTGTTTTTCAACATTTCCTTAGCGATTCGGGGTCTCTTCTGGTTCCATACAAATTTTTGGATTATTTGCTCCAGCTCTTTGAAAAATACTGGTGGAATTTTGATCGGAATGGCATTAAAAGTATAGATTGCTCTAGGCAGTATAGACATTTTAACAATGCTTATTTTTCCGATCCAAGAGCATGGAATGGTCTTCCATCTTTTTGTGTCTTCTTCAATTTCTTTCATGAGTGTTCTGTAGTTCCTCGAGTACAGATCCTTTACCTCTTTGGTTAGGTTTATTCCCAGGTATCTTATGGTTCTTGGTGCTATAGTAAATGGAATCGACTCTCTAATTTCCCTTTCTGTATTTTCATTGTTAGTGTATAAGAAAGCCACTGATTTCTGTACATTGACTTCGTATCCTGCCACGTTACTGAATTGCTGTATGAGTTCTAGTAGTTTGGGGGTGGAGTCTCTTCGGTTTTCCATATAAAGAATCATGTCATCTGCGAAGAGAGAGAGTTTGACTTCTTCATTGCCAATTTGGATACCTTTTATTTCTCTTTGTTGTCTGATTGCTGTTGCTAGGACTTCTAATACTATGTTGAACAAGAGTGGTGAGAGTGGGCATCCTTGTCATGTTCCTGATCTCAACGGGAAGGCTGCAAGCTTTTTCCCATTGAGGATGATATTTGCTGTGGGTTTTTCATAGATTTGATGAAGTTCAGGAATGTTCCCTCTATCCCCATACTTTGAAGCGTTTTAATCAGGAACGGATGCTGGATTTTGTCAAGTGCTTTTTCTGCATCAATTGAGAGGACCATGTGGTTCTTCTCTCTTCTTTTATTGATTTATTCTATCACATTGATTGATTTGCCAATGTTGAACCATCTTTGTAGCCCAGGAATGAATCCCACCTGGTCATGGTGGATAATCTTTTTAATGTGCCGTTGGATCCTGTTTGCTAGGATCTTGTTGAGAATCTTAGCATCCATATTCATCAGTGATATTGGTCTGAAATTCTCCTTTTTGGTAGGGTCTTTGCCTGGTTTGGGGATCAGGGTAATGCTGGCTTCATAGAAACAGTCTGGAAGTTTTCCTTCTGCTTCAATTTTTTGAAACAGCTTCAGGAGAATAGGTGTTATTTCTTCTTTGAAAGTTTGGTAGAATTCCCCAGGGAATCCGTCCGGTCCTGGGCTCTTGTTTTTTGGGAGGTTTTTGATCACTGCTTCAATCTCGTTACTAGATATCGGACTATTTAGGTTGTCGATTTCTTCCTGGTTCAATTTTGGAAGTTTATAGTTTTCCAGGAATGCATCCATTTCATCTAGGTTGCTTAGCTTATTGGCATATAACTGTTGATAATAACTTCTGATGATTGTTTCTACTTCCTTGGTGTTAGTTGTGGCCTCTCCCTTTTCATTCATAATTTTATTAATTTGGGCTTTCTCTCTTTTCTTTTGGATTAGTGTGGCCAATGGTTTATCGATCTTATTGATTCTTTCAAAAAAACCAGCTTCTAGTTTCATTGATACGTTCTACTGTATCTCTGGTTTCTACCTCATTGATCTCAGCTCTAATCTCAGATATGGACCCTCAACTCTATGGTCAGTTAATCTTCGACAAAACCGGAAAAAATATACAGTGGAAAAAAGACAGTCTCTTCAATAAATGGTGCTGGGAAAACTGGGCAGCTATATGTAGAAGAATGAAACTCGACCATTCTCTTACACTGTATGCAAAGATAAACTCAAAGTGGATAAAAGACCTCAACGTGAGACAGGAATCCATCAGAATCCTAGAGGAGAACATAGGCAGTAGCCTCTTCGATATCAGCCACAGCAACTTCTTTCAAGATATGTCTCCAAAGGCAAAGGAAACAAAAGCCAAAATAAACTTTTGGGACTTCATCAAAATCAAAAGCTTCTGCACAGCAAAGGAAACAGTCAAGAAAACAAAGAGGCAACCCACGGAATGGGAGAAGATATTTGCAAATGACGGTACAGACAAAAGATTGATATCCAGGATCTATAAAGAACTCCTCAAACTCAACACACACAAAACAGACAATCATATCAAAAAATGGGCAGAAGATATGAACAGACGCTTCTCCAATGAAGACATACAAATGGCTATCAGACACATGAAAAAAATGTTCATCATCACTAGCCATCAGGGAGATTCAAATTAAAACCACATTGAGATATCACCTTACACCAGTTAGAATGGCCAAAATTAGCAAGACAGGAAACAACATGTGTTGGAGGGGATGTGGAGAAAGGGGAACCCTCTTACACTGTTGGTGGGAATGCAAGTTGGTGCAGCCTCTTTGGAGAACAGTGTGGAGATTCCTCAAGAAATTAAAAATAGAGCCTCCCTATGACCCTGCAATTGCACTACTGGGTATTTACCCCAAAGATACAGATGTAGTGAAAAGAAGGGCCATCTGTACCCCCATGTTTATAGCAGCAATGGCCACGGTTGCCAAATGTGGAAAGAACCAAGATGTCATTCAATGGACGAATGGATAAGGAAGATGTGGTCCATATACACTACGGAGTATTATGCCTCCATCAGAAAGGATGAATACCCAACTTTTGTAGCAACATGGATGGGACTGGAAGAGATTATGCTGAGTGAAATAAGTCAAGCAGAGAGAGTCAATTATCATATGGTTTCACTTTTTTGTGGAGCATAACAAATAGCATGGAG
>NW_022631015.1:4396860-4441045 GCF_010015895.1 Lontra canadensis
CTCCATGCTATTTGTTATGCTCCACAAAAAAGTGAAACCATATGATAATTGACTCTCTCTGCTTGACTTATTTCACTCAGCATAATCTCTTCCAGTCCCATCCATGTTGCTACAAAAGTTGGGTATTCATCCTTTCTGATGGAGGCATAATACTCCGTAGTGTATATGGACCACATCTTCCTTATCCATTCGTCCATTGAATGACATCTTGGTTCTTTCCACATTTGGCAACCGTGGCCATTGCTGCTATAAACATGGGGGTACAGATGGCCCTTCTTTTCACTACATCTGTATCTTTGGGGTAAATACCCAGTAGTGCAATTGCAGGGTCATAGGGAGGCTCTATTTTTAATTTCTTGAGGAATCTCCACACTGTTCTCCAAAGAGGCTGCACCAACTTGCATTCCCACCAACAGTGTAAGAGGGTTCCCCTTTCTCCACATCCCCTCCAACACATGTTGTTTCCTGTCTTGCTAATTTTGGCCATTCTAACTGGTGTAAGGTGATATCTCAATGTGGTTTTAATTTGAATCTCCCTGATGGCTAGTGATGATGAACATTTTTTTCATGTGTCTGATAGCCATTTGTATGTCTTCATTGGAGAAGCGTCTGTTCATATCTTCTGCCCATTTTTTGATATGATTGTCTGTTTTGTGTGTGTTGAGTTTGAGGAGTTCTTTATAGATCCTGGATATCAATCTTTTGTCTGTACCGTCATTTGCAAATATCTTCTCCCATTCCGTGGGTTGCCTCTTTGTTTTCTTGACTGTTTCCTTTGCTGTGCAGAAGCTTTTGATTTTGATGAAGTCCCAAAAGTTTATTTTGGCTTTTGTTTCCTTTGCCTTTGGAGACATATCTTGAAAGAAGTTGCTGTGGCTGATATCGAAGAGGCTACTGCCTATGTTCTCCTCTAGGATTCTGATGGATTCCTGTCTCACGTTGAGGTCTTTTATCCACTTTGAGTTTATCTTTGCATACAGTGTAAGAGAATGGTCGAGTTTCATTCTTCTACATATAGCTGCCCAGTTTTCCCAGCACCATTTATTGAAGAGACTGTCTTTTTTCCACTGTATATTTTTTCCGGTTTTGTCGAAGATTAACTGACCATAGAGTTGAGGGTCCATATCTGAGATTAGAGCTGAGATCAATGAGGTAGAAACCAGAGATACAGTAGAACGTATCAATGAAACTAGAAGCTGGTTTTTTTGAAAGAATCAATAAGATCGATAAACCATTGGCCACACTAATCCAAAAGAAAAGAGAGAAAGCCCAAATTAATAAAATTATGAATGAAAAGGGAGAGGCCACAACTAACACCAAGGAAGTAGAAACAATCATCAGAAGTTATTATCAACAGTTATATGCCAATAAGCTAAGCAACCTAGATGAAATGGATGCATTCCTGGAAAACTATAAACTTCCAAAATTGAACCAGGAAGAAATCGACAACCTAAATAGTCCGATATCTAGTAACGAGATTGAAGCAGTGATCAAAAACCTCCCAAAAAACAAGAGCCCAGGACCGGACGGATTCCCTGGGGAATTCTACCAAACTTTCAAAGAAGAAATAACACCTATTCTCCTGAAGCTGTTTCAAAAAATTGAAGCAGAAGGAAAACTTCCAGACTGTTTCTATGAAGCCAGCATTACCCTGATCCCCAAACCAGGCAAAGACCCTACCAAAAAGGAGAATTTCAGACCAATATCACTGATGAATATGGATGCTAAGATTCTCAACAAGATCCTAGCAAACAGGATCCAACGGCACATTAAAAAGATTATCCACCATGACCAGGTGGGATTCATTCCTGGGCTACAAAGATGGTTCAACATTGGCAAATCAATCAATGTGATAGAATAAATCAATAAAAGAAGAGAGAAGAACCACATGGTCCTCTCAATTGATGCAGAAAAAGCACTTGACAAAATCCAGCATCCGTTCCTGATTAAAACGCTTCAAAGTATGGGGATAGAGGGAACATTCCTGAACTTCATCAAATCTATGAAAAACCCACAGCAAATATCATCCTCAATGGGAAAAAGCTTGCAGCCTTCCCGTTGAGATCAGGAACATGACAAGGATGCCCACTCTCACCACTCTTGTTCAACATAGTATTAGAAGTCCTAGCAACAGCAATCAGACAACAAAGAGAAATAAAAGGTATCCAAATTGGCAATGAAGAAGTCAAACTCTCTCTCTTCGCAGATGACATGATTCTTTATATGGAAAACCGAAGAGACTCCACCCCCAAACTACTAGAACTCATACAGCAATTCAGTAACGTGGCAGGATACGAAGTCAATGTACAGAAATCAGTGGCTTTCTTATACACTAACAATGAAAATACAGAAAGGGAAATTAGAGAGTCGATTCCATTTACTATAGCACCAAGAACCATAAGATACCTGGGAATAAACCTAACCAAAGAGGTAAAGGATCTGTACTCGAGGAACTACAGAACACTCATGAAAGAAATTGAAGAAGACACAAAAAGATGGAAGACCATTCCATGCTCTTGGATCGGAAAAATAAGCATTGTTAAAATGTCTATACTGCCTAGAGCAATCTATACTTTTAATGCCATTCCGATCAAAATTCCACCAGTATTTTTCAAAGAGCTGGAGCAAATAATCCAAAAATTTGTATGGAACCAGAAGAGACCCCGAATCGCTAAGGAAATGTTGAAAAACAAAAATAAAACTGGGGGCATCATGTTACCTGATTTCAAGCTTTACTACAAAGCTGTGATCACCAAGACAGCATGGTATTGGCATAAAAACAGACACATAGACCAGTGGAACAGAATAGAGAGCCCAGATATGGATCATCCTGCCATCTTAATGTCTTTTGATTCTGAGTTTAATCCATTTACATTTAAAGTAATTGCTGATCAAGAAAGATTAACTTTTACCATTTTGTTATTTTTTTCAATATCTATTATAGTTTTTTGTCCTTCATTTGTTTCATCACTGTCTTTTTTGTGTTTAGTTGATTCTTGTAGTGTCATTTTTATGTCCTTCTTGTTTTCTTTCATGTATAGTCCATAGATGTTTTCCCTTTGTTTCCCATAGGAACTGCTTATAACATCCTAAAATTGTAATGATCTATTCTAAGTTGATAGCAATGTCAGTTGATACAAAAGCTGTACTCCCTTACAGCTCCACTGTCCCTTTCTTTATGTTATTGGTAACACAAATTATATATTTATATATTATGTACCTATTAATCTAGATTTATAATAATTTATATGCCCATATCTTTTAAATCTTATGGTTAATAAAAAGTAGAGATATAAACTAAAATTATAATAATGGTTTTTGTATCCTTTCATATATTTACCTTTACCA
This sequence comes from Lontra canadensis, assembly GCF_010015895.1. Classification (NCBI taxonomy): domain Eukaryota; kingdom Metazoa; phylum Chordata; class Mammalia; order Carnivora; family Mustelidae; genus Lontra; species Lontra canadensis. Next base: position 4,400,209 of record NW_022631015.1, read on the forward strand.
TAGAACTTTATATTTTCATATGGCTTCAAGTTTCTGTCTGACATTTCATTTCTTATCCTTTCATTTCAACTTTAAAATCTTCCTTTAGATTTCTTATCAGGCAGGTCTAGTGGTAATGAATTCCTTTAGCTTTTCTTTAACTGGGAATGTCTTAATTTCTCCCTCATTTTTAAAGGATAGTTTTGCTAGATACACATTTCTCATTTGATATTTGTTTTTTCTTCAGCTCTTTATTTTTTTTTTAATTTTTTAAAGTAATCTTTATTCCCAACACGGGGCTTGAACTCATGACACCAAGTTTAAGAGTTGCATGCTCTAGGGACACCTGGGTGGCTCAGTAGGTTAAGCATTAATCATCCAACTCTTGATCTCAGCTCAGGTCATGATCTCAGGGTTATGAAATCAAACTCTATGTCAGACTTTATGCTCAATGGAGAGTTTGCTTGAGATTCTCTCCCTTCCCCTCTCTGTCTCTCCCTCTCACCTTTCCCATTCTCTCTCTCTTTCAAATAGATAAATAAATATTTTTTAAAAAGAGTTCTATCCGGTCAATCGGAGAAAGACAACTATCATATGATCTCCCTGATATGAGTGAGAGGAGATGTAACATGGGGGGTTAAGGGGGTAGGAGAAGAGTAAATGGAGAAAGATGGGATTGGGAGGGAGACAAACCATAAGAGACTCTTAATCTCACAAAACAAACTGAGGGTTGCTGGGAGGAGGGGGGTTGGGAGGGGGGGGTGGGGTTATTATGGACTTTGGGGAGGGTATGTGCTATGGTGAGTGCTGTGAAGTGTGTAAACCTGGCGATTCACAGACCTGTACCCCTGGGGAAAAATATATTATATGTTTATAAAAAATAAAATTAAAAAAAAAAGAGTTCTATCCTATATGCCTAAGCCATTCAGGCACCCCTCTTTTAGCACTGTAAATATATCATCACACTGCCTTCCATCATGCAAGATTTCTGCTGACATTTGCTAATTATCAGAACATGTTCTGAGCATGGGGATCAGCCCAGAGTGAAAGCCTAAGGTCTTATTAGGTTTTTCTTCTGTGGCTCCATCCTGTGTGTGCCTGTGTGAAGAGTGGAGGGTGGACTATTTTTTTCCCCTCCATATACATGACTATTTTTAAATACCTTGATTTCCCAGAATCTCACCTCTAAAGCTTCTTCTTGAGGCTTTAGATGCTCTGTTGCATTCTTCTACCTATATCTCTTGCCACAGGCATCTGAAGATCTGCATTTCTCCTGAACTTTCACATCTCCCAGTATCTCCCATTGCCTTCTCTGGCCTTTCCTAAGCTGTGATTCAAGTCATGCTACCTTTGCTCATAAAACTTCAAATCAGACAAAACTGAAAACAGTCCTCTGAGCAGAACTGCAGACAGGTTTTACTCTTCTCCTTCCATCTCAAGGGAAGCAGGAACTGGCTGCTTATTCCTGATCATGCTGGCAAGAAGTGGAGCAAGAACAAGTAAAAATGCCATGAAATTCTTTACTGATTTGGGTGTGGCTTTTTAAGAATTAAACTCTTTTTTCTGTTGCTGCAGATTTTTTACTTATTTCCAGAGCTTCTATAAAGTTATTTTAGCTAGTATCTAGTTTTCATTTTGTTTTAATGTTCCTGTGGATAAATAAGAGCCTGAAGTTTCCTAGTCTACCATCTTGTTGATATTATTCTCTTATATTAATTTTAATAAACTTTTTAGTTTAGAATAGTTTTAGATTTATCCCAAAAAATTGCAAAGAGAATTTCCATATGCCAGTTTTTATTCTCTGACATTACAGAGGTTTGTTTGGATCTGGATACTAAAGGAAGTGATACAAAAGATTGGAGGAATAGTTAGAGAAAGGGAAGGAAGCATAAAATACTAAAGCAATAAGCAAACCCGAATTCTCAGTTGTTTTAAATCATAAAGGTATACATAAGTCAGGCGGAGCACTCTGTCCATCACTAATGAGAGCTCATGGTCCCAGATGACAGGGAAGCCATCATCTCAAATGTTGCTGGTCATCACACAGGGAGAAGAGCAATAAGGCTTTTCATCATAAAGCATCTTTTGGCCATTTCACTGGCCAAGGGAAATCCTGCAGCCATACTTAACTTCCATTGAAGAAGGAAGTTCAATTCTACCATCTCAAAAGAGCCAGAAATATTAGAGTTGGAGCTATTGGTAATGATAAGGTCTAGGGTATGTGCTTGGGAGTAAAAAGAAAAGATAAGGTGGAAAAAATGGCAATTGAGAGACAGTGAAGGAAATGAGTGTTTAGAGTGTGGAATAGATTATGTGCATATTGAAATTACTAAGAAAGGAGGCAATGGGAATGTTGAATAAAGTGACAGAAAACCAGGAGCTTAAATTAATTAGAAATAAGGTGAAGTAAATTTAAAGGTTAGCAGACAGCTTTAATCATGAGGGCTAGAAGAGACAATACGATTTTCAAGGCTGGGATATTTCAGGGAGAGGGAAGAGAAGAGAATGGTCTGAGAATGATGAGTGGCAGAGAGGATATTCTGCCAGATCCAGGGGTTAAGGCACTCTGGGAGAGAAAATAGCAATCCTATAAGAGGGCTCTAAGAGAAGTACGATATGCTCAGAGAAAATCCAGGTGTCCTCAGAGCGAGAAAGTGAAAACATGTCCAGAGGAGAGGTTTAAAGTATAAAAGATTTTGCCGAATGGGTTACAGAGGGCACAATGCCAGGATTTCGTATGGTGGGGAATCATGGGAAATGGGGCAAGAAATGGTGTGCTGGGCTATGTGGGGATTCAAGTCCAGGAGCTGAGGGGTGACCCAGGGCCTGGGACCACTGATTGAAGCAGAGATAAACACAAATAAAGGTAATTATGAGATTAGCCTGATGAGGAATAAAGAGAGACAGATGTCATGGTTCCCTCTTTCTCTCTGTGGATGGAGGCAGGAGGTGGGCCCTCTCTTGACACTTGTGGACAGGAGTAGCAAGGTCCTCATTTAAGCAATGATGGAAAACTCTCTCCCCACAGATGGCTCAGCTGCACCTGGCTGGATGAGTACAGAGGCTGTATCAAATGTGGATACCACTGCTTCTAAAAGGAAAAAACCTCAAAAGACACACTCAACAAAACATAGGTAAAAACCTTTGTACATATAGTTCCATAAAACTTCTGCTGAAATTTTTATATTTACCTGTGGTACCTGAAGTTCTCTGACTGCTGCATTCTTCTCAGTGGAGCAAAGAGCAAGTGCATTCACTGGAGAAGAAAGAGGGTAAAAAACTGTTGAAACTCTGATTCACGAACATTATTTGACTCTCCATTTGTTTCCCATTTCTTTCCCAATAAGTTTTAAAAAATTTCTCTATAAAAGTCCTGCAGACCTTTCTCATGCTTATGCTGAGGTAATTTATTTTTGTTACTATTGTCAGTGTATCTTTTTGAAAATGGTTTTTTCTATTTATTGCTGGTTTATAGAAGTGATTTGATTTTTATATATAGATTTATATTCTACCCACCTTGTTAAACTCTCATTATTCTAATAATTTTTCTGTGAGTTCCTTTTTCTATATAGATAATTATATTACCTGAAAATAATGACAGTTTTGCTCCTTCTGTTCCATTGTTTATATCTTTTATTTCCTTTTTTAAAAGAACTTGATTTTTGCTGGCTATGTCTCCACACAATGCAGAATGGAGGCAGTCATAATCCACTGACTTTTAACTTTAATGATATTTTTCATTTCTGTAAGTTCTAGCTGTTTCACCTTATAATCATTTTATAATGGTAGTTTTGCATTCTTATTCTTTCCTTATTTTTATTTAATTCCTCCTCTTAGAGCCATTGTGTACTGTGTATCAGAAAAGTGGAAAATACCTTCTGTCCTCAGGAACCTAAATCTAACATGTATCATATTCGTTTATTGCTCTCCTGTCTCGTAGCTTGTTTCCTTGTAATTTGGTCATTCTTTTAGTAGGAGCTTCCATTCAGGTGAACATAACGTATGGGGATCCCGGTGGCCTAAACTGGGAGTGCCTTACTCCCAAGATATTTAAGAAACCTAACTTAGTTCAAGATCCTTCATTTTGGCACAAACTTAACATTTGCTCTGCTGACCATAACTGCTGTTATCTGTATTTGCTGGGCAACCTTGACTTTCAAGTTCGCTTATAATTTGTCTCCTGGTTTTAAAACACTGTTTTATTTATTTACTTTTTAAATGAAACATCTTACTTTAAGATAATTGTAGATTCAGATACAGTTCTAAGAAATAGTACAAATATCCAGTGTACGCTTTACTCAGTTTCCCCTAATGGTAACATCTCAAAACACCACAGTGCAATACAACAACCAGAATATCAATACTGATACATTCAGATACAGAATATCTCCATCACCAGGAGGATCCCTATGTTGCCTTTTATAGCCAAGCGCACTTCTCTTTCATTCTTATCCCCCCTTAATCCCTAGTACTAATCTGTTCTCCATCCCTATGATTTTCTTATTTCAAGAATATCATAAAAATAGAATCGTACAGGGGCACCTGTGTGGCTCAGTTCATTGAGGACTGACTCTTGATTTTGGCTCAGGTCATGATCCCAAGGTCATGAGATTAAGCCCCGCATCAAGCTCCATATTCAACAAGGAGTCTGCTGGAGATTCTCTCTCTCTCCCTCCATCTGGCCCTCCCCACTCTCTAAATGAATGGATGAATAAATAAATAAATCTTTAAGAAATGGAATCATACAGTATGTCATTGGGGGATTGGATTTTTTTCAGGATAATTCTCAGGAGATTCATCCAGATTGTTGTGGGTATCAATAGTCTATTCCTTTTTATTAGTGTATAGCATTTCATTGTGTGGATGTATCACCATTTGTTTAACCATTCACCAGTTGAGGAGCATCTAAACTATTTCCAGTTTGAGGCTATTACAAATAAAGCTGCTATAAACATTCATGTACTGGTTTTTGCGTGGATTTAGTTTTCATTTCTCTGGGACAAATGCCCAAGAGTATAACTGTTGGGCCATATGGTAATTGCATGTATAACTGTTGTTGTTTCTTAAGAAGCTACCAAACTGTTTTGCAGAGTGGCTGTACTACTTTGTATTTATATTCCTACCAGCAATGTGTAAGACACCAGTTTCTCTTCATCTTTCCTAGAATTTGAGATTGCCACTATTTTTTTATTTTAGCCATTCTGACAGGTGTGTCATATCTCATTGTGGTTTTTTTTTTAAACGTCTATTGTTTTATTATAAAGGATATGAAAAAAGATACAGATGATCAGCAAGATAAAGAGGTAATAGGGCATGGTCTGGGAGCATCCCAAGCACAGGGACTTCTCTTTTGTAGCAACATGGACAGGACTGGAAGAGATTATGCTGAGTGAAATAAGTCAAGCAGAGAAAGTCAATTATCATATGGTTTCACTTATTTGTGGAGCATAACAAATAGCACAGAGGACAAGGGGAGATGGAGAGAAGGGAGTTGAGGGAAATTGGAAGGGGAGGTGAACCATGAGAGACTATGGACTCTGAAAAACAATCTGAAGGGTTTGAAGAGGTGGGGGGGGTGGGAGGTTGGGGGAACCAGGTGGTAGGTATTAGAGAGGGCACAGATTGCATGGAGCACTGGGTGTGGTACAAAAACAATGAATACTGTTATGCTGAAAATAAATTTTAAAAAATGATTAAAAAAAACAAGGAATACTGTTATGCTGAAATTTTAAAAAAAAGAATATGAAAATGTAATAGTTTTGTAAGGCAAATTAGTTGTCTCTCAATTCATTGTGGTTTTAATTTGTATTTCTAATGAATAATGATGTTGACCAACTTTTCATGTGCTGATTTGGCATCTCTGTATCTTCCTCAATGAGATTTCTCATCATATCTTTTGACCATTCTCTAACTGGATTGCTCGGTTTTGGACTGCTGTGTTTTGAGTCATCTATATATTCTAGATTCTAGTCTTTTGTCAAGTATGTGTTTTGAAAACATTTTCTCTTAGTCCATAACTTGACTTTTCATCCTCATAATAGGGTCTTTTGCAGAACAAAAGGTTTTAGTCTTGATGAATTCTAGCTTATTGTTTTTCCTCTTATAGAAAGTGCTTTTGATGCAAAGTCTCAGTACCCTTTGCCTAATCCTGAATCCAGCAGGTTTTTCTCATATTAATTTTTCAAAAAATTTCATAGTTTCACATTTTACATTTAATTTCATGATCCATGTTGATTACTTTTTTTAAAAAATGTAAGATGTGAGATTTAGTTACTTTTGTTCCTTGAAAATTTCCCAGACTTCCTTACAGGCCTAGTAATGCATCGGAAATAATCTGAGAAGGGGGAATTTATGCAAAATCTAGCTATATTATATAAGAAGGTTACTTTTCTTTTTTATTATGTTATGTTAGTCACCATACAGTACATCATTAGTGCTTGATGCAGTGTTTCATGATTCATTGTTTGCTTATAACCCCAAGTTCTCCATGCAATCCATGCCCTCCTTAATACCCATCACTGGGCTCACCCATAACCTGCCACCCGTCTCCCCTCTAAAACCTTCAGTTTGATTCTTGGAGTCCATAGTCTCTCGTGGTTCATCTCCCCCTCTGATTGCAACCCCCCTTCATTTTTCCTTTCCTTCTCCTAATGTCCTCCATGCTATTCCTCATGTTCTACAAATAAGTGAAACCATATGATAATTGTCTTTCTCTGTTTGACTTATTTCACTTAGCATAATCACCTCCAATTCCATCCATGTTGATGCAAATGTTGGTTATCCATCCTTTCTGATGGCTGAGTAATATTCCATTGTATATATGGACCACATCTTCTTTATCCATTCCTCTGTTGAAGGGCATCTCAACTCCTTCCAGAATTTGGATATTGTGGGCATTGTTGCCATTAATATTGGAGTGCACACAGCCCTTCTTTTCACTACATCTGTATCTTTGGGGTAAATACCCAGTAGTGCAATTGCTGGGTCATAGGGTAGCTTTATTTTTAACTTTTTGAAGAACCTCCATGCTGTTTTCCAAAATGGCTGCACCAACTTGCATTCCCATCAACAGTGTAAGAGGGTTCCCCTTTCTCCACAACTTCTCCAACATTTGTTATTTCTTGTCTTGTCAATTTTTGCCATTCTAACTGGTATAAGGTGGTATCTCAATGTGGTTTTGATTCAGATTTCCCTGATGGCTAGTGATGTTGAACATTTTTTCATGTGTCTGTTACCCATTTGTATGTCTTCTTTGGAGAAGTGTCTGTTCATGTCTTTTACCCATTTTTTTTACTTAATTATTTGTTTTGGGGGTGTTGAGTTTGAGATCATCAAAGCAGAAAATTAACAAAGAAACAAGACCTTTGAATTATACACTGGACCAGATGGACCTCATAGATATATACAGAACAATCTACCCTAAAACAACAGAATACTCATTCTTCTCGAATGCTCATGGAACTTTCTCCAGAAGGCTACATACTGGGTCACAAATCAGGTCTCAACTGATACCAAAAGATTTAGATTATTCCCTTCATATTGTCAGAATATAAAGCTTTGAAACTGAAAGTCAATCACAAGAAAAAAAATTGGAAGAAATTCAAACACTTGGAAGCTAAATACCATCCTGCTTAAGAATGTTTGGGTCAACCAGGAAATCAAAGAAGAACTTAAACAATTCATGGAAACCAATGAGAATGAAAACATATCAGTCCATAACCTATGGAATACTGCAAAGTCAGTCCTAAGGGTGAAATACATAGCCATCCAAGCCTCACTCAAGAAAAAAAAAAAATCCCAAATACACAAATTAACTTTACAACTTAAGGAACTGGAGAAAGAACAATAAATAAAGCCTAAGCCATGCATCAGAAGAGAAACACTTAAAATTAGAGCAGAGATCAGTGAGTTAGAAACCAGAAATACAGTAGAGCAGATCAACAAAACTAGAAGATGGTTCTTTGAAAGAATTAATAAGATCGATAAACCACTGGCAGATTTATCCAAATGAAAAGAAAAATGACCCAAATTAATAAAATTATGAAGGAAGGGGAGAGATCATGACCAACACCAAGGAAATAAAAACGGTTATTAGAAATTATTATCAACAACTGTATGCCAATAAATTAAGCAATGTGGAAGAAATGGACACCTTCCTGGAAACCTATAATCTACCCAGACTGAAATGGGAAGAAATTGACAACCTGAATAGACCAATAACCAGTAATAAGATTGAAGCAATGATCAAAAACCTCCCAAAAAACAAGATTCCAGGACCTGATGGATTCCCTGGAGGAATTCTACTAAACATTCAAAGAAGAAACAATACCTATTCTCCTGAAGATGTTTTAAAAAATAGAAACAGAAGGAAAACTTCCAAACTCATTCTATGAGGCCAGCATTACCTTGATCTCCAAACCAGGCAAAGACCCCATTAAAAAGGAGAACTGCAGACAAATATCCCTGATGAACATGGATGCCAAAATTCTCAACAGGATCCTAGAGAATGGGATCCAACAGTACATTAAAAGGATTATCCATCATGACCAGGTGGGATTTATCCCTGGGATGCAAGGGTGGCTCAATACTCGCAAACCAATAAATGTGATAGAATACATAAATAAAAGAAGAGACAAGAATCGCATGGTCCTCTCAATTGAGGCAGAAAAAGCATTTGAAAAAATACAGCATCCTTTCCTGATTTAAATTCTTCAAAGTGTAGGGATAGAGGGAACATTCCTCAATTTCATAAAAACCATCTATGAAAAACCCACAGCGAATATCATTCTCAATGGGGGAAAGTGAAGAGCCTTTCCCTTAAGATCAGGAACACAACAAGGATGACCACTTTCCCCAATATTGTTCAACATAGCACTAGAAGTCCAAGCAATAGCAATCAGACAACAAAAAGAAAATAAAAGGTATTCAAATTGGCAAAGAAGAAGTCAAACTTTCTCTCTTTGCAGATGACATGATACTTTATGTGGAAAACCCAAAACACTCCACCTCCAAATTACTAGAACTCATACAGCAATTCAATAATGTGGCAGGATACAAAATCAATGCACAGAAATCAGTTGCTTTCCCATACACTAACAATGTAACTGTAGAAAGAGAAATTAGGGAATTGATTCTATTTACAATAGCACCAAAAACCTTAAGATCCCTTGAAATAAACCTAACCAAAGAGGTAAAGGATCTATACTCTAGAAACTACAGAACACTTAGGAAGGAAACTGAAGACACAAAAAGATGGAAAAACATTCCATGCATATGGATCAGAAGAATAAATATTGTGTAAATGTCTAAGCTGCCCAGAGAAATCTATACTTTCAATGCCACCCCAATCAAAATACCAATGGCATTTTTCAAAGTGCTAGAACAAACAATCCTAACATTTGTATGGAAAATGGAAAAGACCCCAAATTGCTAAGGAAATGTTGAAAAAGAAAAACAAAGCTGGGGGCACCACATTGCCTGATTTCGAGTTTTACTACAAAGCTGTGAGCACAAAGACAGCATGGTATTGGCACAAAAACAGACACATAAATCAGTGGAATAGAATAGAGATACAGACCAGATATGGACCCTCAACTCTATGGTTAACTAATCTTCGACAAAGCAGGAAAAAAATATCCAATGGAAAAAAAGTCTCTTCAATAAATGGTGCTGGGAAAATTGGACAGCTACATACAGAAGAATGGAACGTGGCCATCTTCTTATACCATGCACAAAGATAAATTCTAAATGGATGAAAGACCTCAATGTGAGACAGGGATTCATCAAAATCCTAAAGGAGAACACAGGCAGTAACCTTTTCGACATCGGCCACAGCAACTTCTTTCAAAACATGTCTCCAAAGACAAGGGAAACAAAACAAAAATGAACTTCTGGAACTTCATCAAGATAAAAAAAAAAAAAAAACTTCTGCACAGCAAAGGAAACAGTCAACAAAACAAAGAGGCAACCCACAGAATGGGAGAAAATATTTGCAAATGACACCAGAGATAAAGGGCTGGTATCCAAGATGTATAAGAAGAAGTTTGCTTGAATGTCCCTTTAGAGTATCCAATTCACCAAACTCTGTATCTCTGTATCTTATAATTCCTAAAATAAGTCAGTTGGGAGCCTCGGTGGCTCAGTTGTTGGGTGCCTGCCTTCAGCTCAGGTCATGATCCCAGGGTCCTGAGATCGAGCTCTGCATTGAGCTCACTGCTTGGTGGGAAGCCTATTTCTCCCTCTCCCACACTGCCAGTTTGTGTTCCCTCCCTCGCTGTGACTCTCTCTGTCATATAAATAAATAAAATCTTAAAAACAAACAAACAAACAAACAAGTAAAATAAGTAAGTCCCATTATTGCCGAGCGTTGAGGCTAACAGTATCGTTCCTGCTCATGTGCGCATTGCATATGGCCCACCAGCTCCCAAGAAAGGGGAAGACCTTCATGTCTGGTGATGGAAGAAGGTTGAGAAAACTCCCTTGTCTGGTTGGTATCAAATTGAAACTCCTTTTGCACTTCATGTGACTGATTACATGGGTGCATCCCCTTCTTTGATATAGAGAATTACATTGTATATGCATTACAACCTTTTAATTAAGCTCATTTTCCTAAGATACAGCAGTGACTTCTAAAGATCCCCACCAAAACAAAAATTCCTTTGGACTAAAGATAATACTAATACTGTAAACATAAATGGACAGCAAGATAGTGGCAGAATTGGCACCTCTTCTCCTGGCCTGGGCTCTAAATAGCCCCACTGTGAGTGAAAGTAGTGATAATACAATATAGTTGAACAAGGGCCTGGCCAAACATCTTCAAGACAGCTCCCTGTCTTGTAAATGTAGGTTGACATTTACTATTATTAAACAGGAGCCCTGTTCTAAGCATATCTTGTTCCTTAGGATTTTAGCCGATCACAGCTGTTTACATGACTTTGAGATGAAGGAGCATTCAGCTGCAAAGAGCAGAAAATCCAACCACAGTGGCTGAAGACAGAAGATTATTTTCCTCTTGTAACAAGAAGTCTAGAGGTAGGCAGTCATGGGCCATTGTCAATGGCTTCCAGCAGTCATCAAGAACTCGGTTTCCTTCTGTCTTCCAGCTCTACCTTTCTTACTTACCAAGTAGCTTCGTCTCAAGATTGCAGGACTGCTGTTGCATTGCAGACAGGATCTCTATTACTAACCTCTCAGCTGCATTGTAAAGAGGGAGCATATGGTGCTAAGGGAGATACAAATCCAAGTTTTGAGCAGCTTTTCTTTCCCCCATGAAATTTTCTTGTTTCCCATTTTTTACCTTCCTTCTCATAGGAATTAAAAACCAGAGTCTCTGAGGGTGTATGCTCCAGGCTGTACTGGAGAAACACTGGACTGCCTTCATTTTGACATTTAAAACAACCCAGCCATGCCCTGCTGTAGAAATCACTAGCCACTGGGTGTCATTGTGTGAATTTGTCATTGCTAATGAGATAACATTAGTTTTTAAATTCTTTTTTGTTGTTGTTGTTGTTTTAAATTTATTTATTTTTTTATTTTCAGCATAACAGTATTCCTTGTTTAAGTTTTTTAATTCTTAATTTATCATAAAAACTGTATCTCTACTCTCTTATCAACCAAAACATATCAACAATGGGAAAATGTTAACACTGATGTAAGTTTGTCCTTTAGGAATATATGTGGTTGACCTCTGACCTCTGAGTTTCTTTGAGGCTGTGATTTGTAGGCATTTCTCCTCCTAAAGAAGAGAAAACTACAAATGTCATTTCTGGCAGGATACCCTGAATTCTGTAGTGTGTGTGTGTGTGTGTGTGTGTGTGTGTAAATGTAAAATATAAATAACTACATGCATATGCATATATGTGGTGGATATTACAACCCACGTTTCCAAATGTGCAAGAAATAGAACATTCTTTAATTTCTCGTGCACTTTACTTCCTGTTTGGCTACTAAACTATTAAGACATGTTAACCTGGTTCTTCATGAGTTTGTGCCTCTACCACAACAGCCAGAGTCGTGCATGGTTTCAAAATCCTGTACGGTGGCAAGGCGTGGGGAGTTAGATGAAATCCTTTCCTTTGCTGTCTGTCCACAAAGTTGCCATGGAGAATGTCCACCTTCCTGTCACAGCATTTCCTCAAGGTCCAGGTGCTATCAATCTCTCAGTCATGTTTGAGACACTGGAGTCTGCTCAAGGCTGCCCAACTGCCTCAATGCCCCCTCAGTCTCCTTTTCTAAGATCTTGCCATGCCCCTACAGTTTTCCTTTCTGTTCACCTCTCTCCGAAGCTCAGGTAAATCTTTTTTTCTCCTGGAGATGGACAAATTCTATGTTCTCCATGGTTTCATGGGGCATTTTGTCTGTGCTCCAAATCTTCTTACCTGCTCTGAGTTTAGACTTTTAGAAAGGAAAGGTAAAAAAGACACATAGGTTATTTTTTATGTTTTTTTGTTTGTTTGTTTGTTTTAGTGGGGGGCAGGGGCGGAGAGAGAGGGAAAGAGAAACTCAAGCTGACTCCCCACTGAGCTCAGAGCCCGACTCAGGATTCGAGCTCATGACCCTGAGATTACGAGCTGAGCTGAAACCAAGAGTCGGTGCTCAACTCACTATGCCCCTCGGGTGCCCCTTGTGCTTTTGATCTTGACACAACCCTCTCATCAGACAATTAACCAACTCTCAATGAACCAAGTATCTGATTGAAATGGTAGAAAGGAAAAAGAGTAAAATGGATAGGAAATAAAAGTTACTGTGTGAAAAAACAATTTCCTATTAGCCAAAGTTAATATGTACTGTAACAGAAAAAAATTTTAAATTATGAGCTATGTTTCTGTTAATACGTTCCACTCAGTGGCTTTTGCCTCTTGTTTTGTATTTGGAAATGGGGAAATAAAATATACTAAAGAAGTATAAATTCACTTCTTTCCCCCAAAATGTCTTAATTGAATTGAGATTTAGGTTATACAAGTGTAAGGATACATATAAAAATAAACAGGAAATTACAACAATTCAACATATACAGAATTATATGCGGATGTGATCCAAACAGCATATGGTAATGTTGAGCAGAGAGACTCATAATAATTAACATTTGTAAATTGCTTTCCATTTTACTTGCATGTATAATTTAATTTGATTCTTGCAATAGCCCTGAAAAGTATGTTGTGATTATTATTTCCGTTTTACAGATGAGAGGGAAAATACTACATGAAAATTAAGTAATTTCTCCAAATTCACACAATTAGTTGGTAGGAACCAGGAGGGGGGTGGTCATGTGAAAAATATGCCCAAATTATGGGCTCCAAAAGAAAGTGAAAGATAAAGAAGATCTATGAGTACATTATATAGAGATATATTTTGCATAATTGAATGTTTTATGTAAAACTCTATACTGGTAAATTGAATTGTGCAATTCAGTGACTCTAAATCCAATTTAATCAGAATCTCTGGGGATGAGTCCCAGGGATTGGTGTTTTGATACAGGTGGTCCCAATCAGCAGCTAGAGTTGAGAACCACTTGGGTTTTGTTGCTGTTGTTTCATGGGCATAGAAGTATATTAAGTGACAGAGGGAGAGAGAGATAACCCTAGCAGAGAAAAGAGGAGATAGAGAGTAAAGATGCTGGACATTTAGAGCTAAGAGGGGGAGCCAACTTAAAACACGTTTTGTATAACTATGGAAAGTCATAAAACATCACTGCTGCAGGGTACAATGAAAGATCAATAATTTTACTTTCTATTAATAATTCCAGGTATAACTGAACTTAAACTCACTCAACAATTTTTAATACTCTATTTTTTCCATCCTTTGGGGGCTTTGTTCCCCAAAAAGAATAAAGTCTTATAGCAGTTTTCAGTTCTTGAGATGGCTAGAATAATAAGCTATTTACTTGTCATCAAAATTTATGAAGTAGAACCAAATAAAAGTGGTTCTGATGGTTTTCTCATCAAAATATGGAATGGGCCTTTGATCACTGTCAGTGTTAGTATCACTAAATCCATCTCTCAGGCAGGTGTACAGAATTGCACCTGTATCAACATTGTATAAGATATTACATTTCCCTATATTCTTACCACACTTAGTGTTACTGGATTTTTAAATTGTTGCCAATTTGATGAAGTGAGCATAAGGAGATATGGGGACAAGGAAATATCTATAATAATAAAAGGTGAAATTTCCCTGGGTAGGAGGATAGATAAAGGAACTCCAGATGAAATAGTTGAGAGAATCCCATATGACAATTAACATCTATTAATCACACCTATCAGTTTCAATAAATCAAAATTTCAGACCTAATACTAAGCCACCAATCAAGTTGCAAAAGGATACACACAGCATGATGCCATTTCTGTAAAGTCTTAAATCACAGGAAACACTATGTCTTTATGAAGCAACACATATATAATAAAAATACAAAATCATGCATAGGGAAATACACAGCAACTTCCATGGTTTCCTAAGGTAGGGTGTAGGGGAGAAATGTATGAAATTGGGACTTTAGCTGTTTTTGAAACATCTTATTTTCTATCATCATTACAAAAAGTGGTACACAATGTAGACATAGAATCATTAATATATTTAAATCTAGCGGCACCTGAGTGGCTCAGTTGTTAAGCATCTGCCTTTGGCTCAGGTCATGATCCCAGGGTCCTGGAATTGAGCCCCCTGTTTGGGCTCCCTGTTTGGCCGGAAGCCTGCTTCTCCCTCTCTCACTCCCCCTGCTTGTATTCCCTCTTTCACTGTGTCTCTCTCTGTCAAAAAATAAATAAAATCTTAAATATATATGTGTGTGTGTGTGTGTGTGTGTGCATATATATATGTGTGTGTATATATATATGTGCATCAGGCTTCTTGCTCCTTGTTCAGCGGGGAGGCTGTATCTCCCCCTCCTGCCACTCCCCCGCTTGTGCTCTCTCTCTTTCTCTGACAAATAAATAAAATCTAAAATAAAAAAATAATAAAAAGTAAGTGACAAGCATATTTTGACAGGGAGGATGAGCAAAGGTATTTTTGTTAATGAAAGTAGATTTAGAAAAACTGTAGAAATGTGAATAAATAAACAAGCCCTTCTCTAATTCAGCCCTGATTGCCCTGCCAGGTTAATTTTTAAAAAATAAAGTTCCAATCATGCAATAGTTAGAAAAAAAAATTAGATTTAAGCATATCAACCTGAATTAATCTGACAAACATAGTTCTAAATTTTAAAAAGAGACAATGGTAAAATATAGAATGAGATTGATTTATCACAATATCACTTACTTAAATTAAAAATACAAGCAAAGGGAAGCTTTGCTTCTAGCCATGTTGGAGAACTGATATTAGACTCCCATCCCATTATAACAACTAAAAACACTGCACAAAAGGTAGCACAGAGCTATGATCCCTAAGAGAGGGGAAACATAGACATAAGGCTTATAGTCACAAGAAGTTTCTGCTTGGATATGCTGTCCATACCAAGAGATGGAAAGAAGGTACCCAAACAATGTAGGGAAGCTCTCTGATTTGAGGAGATAGAGGTCAGAGTTCAGAGTTCAGTTGCAATTAGCAAGTACCAGAAAAGGGACAGCTATACAGAGAAAACTGATTAGGGGTCCCCCTGAGTCTACAGAGAGTGAAACCCCACAAGGCCAGGTAAATAATTGCCAGGAAGCTATAAACTCAACAACTCCTGAAGCTTAGAGGGACAGGAGACACTGGAGTTCCAATAATCCAGAGTGGGGATTCTCAAATACCCACAACAATCAGTGGAGACCACGGGGGTGGGGGGGGGGGCTTATCTAGCCCTAGAGTAAAACTTATTCTAGACCTGTTGTAACAAAACTTAAAAACAGTCCTAGAAAGGATCAAGCTGATTTGCAAACAGCTTAACAGCCTGACAAAACAAAGCCCAATAGTATTCATAAGAAAGCAACAAAACCCACACAATAAATACCCCAATAACACAGTGGCCATCATCCAATAAAAAATTACTAGATGTTGAAGAAATAGTAAATGAGACCCACATATCCACAACCAAGAAAGCAAAATCATTCAATGGAATCAGAACTAGAAATGACAACATCTATCATAAAAATGATTGGGGTATAAAATGAACCATGAACATAAGATATAGAAAAGTGGAAGAATTAAAAAAAAAAAAACAAATGAATCTGGAAAGCTGAAAAGTACAACATGTGGAAACAGGTGGGAAAAAAAAATCACTAGATGCGCTTGACACCAGATTAGACTCTGCAGAAGAAGAGGTGAATGAACTTGAAGAAATAGAAATAGAAACTACCAAAAATAAAGTACAGACAGGAGAAAAAGACTGAATAAAATTAACAGTTCAGAGACCTGTGGGGGCAATAACAAATTATCTAATGCATAATTGGATCCCAGAAGGAGAAAAAGAGAAAAAAATATTTGAAGATAAAAAGGCTGGACATTTTCTAACTTTGACAAAAATTATAAACTCACAGTTCCAAAAAACTTGGTAAACCCCAAGCAAGAATATACATGAAAGCATACCCTATGGTTTGTGGTGTTAGCACCTACCATTGCTTATTGCCTGACCAGATTTATTAACTGGATGTGCAGCTAGCATGCAATGTTATGCCCAACCTCACTAGCAAGCCAGAGATGGACCCCAGAGAACTTGACAGGTGCATGGTCTGAGGGCCAACACTGGGAGATAGTAACGGAATTCACAATAAGGAAATCAGAAATTTTAAAAACTAGGACCAAGTCAAGTTGAGGACAAGAGGATCCAATAAATTAGGTAACAAGCAGAGGAGGCTTAAGTAATTGAGAAGCGCAGCTAAATTTCCTGAATCAGAAGGATTCGTTAGTTTTTAATTAGACTGGGTTTTTGTGTGGCAGTTTATTGTCATGAGCACCAAAAATGTTCTTCCTGACTTCTAACAGAAGCAGGGCTGAACAATATTCTTTGTGGCTCAAGGTTTTGTGTAAATTCCCTTGCTTCGAACAAGACAACAATCTTCTCTCTCTTCCCACTGAAATGGCAAATTTCTGGTCTAGGGTCTATGATTTGCTCACCAAATTTCTAAGACCAGAGAAACCAATTAACAAATCACTTCTAAATAGAAAAGTCTCCCTGGGAGTTCTTAGACAGAAAGGAATGTTCCTTGTATTTAGGACAGACTAAGGCATTCTATATTTAAGAGGGAGGATTAGAACCTGTGCAAAGGTGTGATGAGTAGCTAATCTTTAGACAGCCACAAGGAATATGGTAGGATATTAAAATTCACCTGGTATCTAGAATAGAACCTATAATTTAGCTGATTTCAAAAGAATCTATTTCTTTATAGAACATATGAAATAAACCCCAAAAAACAAAATAAGATTTGGTTTACATATTTAAAGATCTATTTTGGGAAAACATATAATAAAATTATAGTGTAGAAGTGTTCTGTGAACTAATTCTCTTCAGTCATGAAATTTTTCCTCATTCACTCAATAAGTATGCATTTATTTTTCCCATAAATTTAGGATCATACTCTTTATATTCTTTTTTAGCCACTATTTTCTCACTTAACAATGTATCATAAACATTTTCCCATGCCATTCAATCTTTCATCCATTGGCTCAAAAAATATCAATAAATACTGTAAGATAATTTTGCTTCATTCGTAACTGTAGTTATGTTTCTTTTTTCTTATGATGCTGGCCAATTATAATGGGAAGCATCTCTGCTTGTTCATGGCCCTGATGAGCATGCTCCAATGTTTCACATATAAGTATAGGGCTGGCTATAAGTTTGAGACAAACAATCTTTATCACTGTAGTTGTCTTTCTATTTCTAGGTTACCAGGAAGTTTGATTGTTTGTTTACTATTTTTGAGTTGTGAGTGGGTTTAATTCTGTCAAATTCTTCTTTGGGATTCCTGGGTAGCTCAGTTGGTTAAGCATCCGCCTTCAGCTCAGGTCATGATGCCAGGGTCTTCAGATGGAGCCCCACATCAGGCTCCTTCCTTGGTGGGGAACCTGCTTCTACCTCTCTACCATTTCCTCTCCTTGTGTTCTCTCTCTCCCTCTCTGACAAACAAATAAATAAAAATCTTTTTAAAAAAATCTTCTTTGGGGCACCTGGGTAGTTCAGTCATGAAGCATCTGCCTTCAGATGCTTGAGACCCTCCCAGGGTCCTGGGATCAAGCCCCACATCGGGCTCCCTGTTCTGTGGAAGGCCTGCTTCTCCCTCTCCCACTCCCCCTGCTGTATTCCCTCTCCGTTGTCTCTTTCTATATATCAAACAATTACATAAATAAATCTTTTTTAAAAATCCTCTTTGGCACCAATTAGGAGGTAGATTGTGTGGGGGGACTGGAATTGGAAATGCCAGTTGAGGAACTATTTCATTGGTCCTTATTAGAGGAATGAGGACTAAAGCAACAGATGTGGAAAAGGAAAGAGAGGTCTTTTATCTACACAGTAAAGGGAGCTAAGAGAAGGAAAAAACAGATATCTGTGAGATTTTGAGCTGGTTTCCTGGGAAGCCAACTCTGGGAGAAGCAGAGGAGGAGGAGTACATGACAGAGGAAAGAAAATGTGTTTTTTGAATGGTGTGATACCTGAGACATTCATATGGAGGTGCACAGTTGACAGATGAAAATCTGAATCTTTAAGAACAAGAAAGAAGAAAACCTAGATTCATAACATACCTGCAGAATTACATCAAGGTTACAAGAGGATGTGAATTGGCCAAGGGGAGAGCACACAGGGTGAGAAATAATAACTTTGAGGGTCAGGGGCTTTTAAGAAGCTGTTAGTGACTCCTTGATGGTTACTGTGTTCATTTGCTAAAAGCTTAAATACTACTTAACAGAAACAGGGAAGAGAAAAAAAAATAGCTTGGTTGGGTTTGGGGGAGTATCTAAAATAGAAAACAAATTTTTCTTTTAAATAAGACAATGGTAATGATCTACATAAAGCAGGAAGAGGAAAGAATGCATGCATGGAGAGTTTACACTGGATGATTCTGATCCTTTCCATAAAGTAGACAATGAGGTTTCCTGCTGAAAGGAGGGGCACGGGGGTAAGTTTGTGGTGTGAGCAAAGTAACCATAAGAAAAGCTATGGTGGGGGGTTTGTAGGTGATTGACTGAAAATGAAATAAAAGACAGCAGATTCTGGAAGCTCAATAGTGCATACGTAGCAACAGAATTGGAAGTTCGATCAGTTTTCATCTCTTAACTTTTTCCAGAAGAGCTCAGCAATTTGGAATTCAGAGGTAAGGAAGAGGATGGAGAGTGATAAGAAGCCATGCAATGTAGAAACGGGTTACGTAGGGAACTGCAGGAATACATTGCTCGAATTCACGTGGAGGTAGAGAAACAAGAGTAGGGTCTCAGTAGGAAACAGTCGATTAACCACCCACACTTTTCCAAAGTGTGTTTTATGGAACACTGGAGTTGTGAAACACGCTTCCTTAAAAAAAATAATAATAATAATCTTCTGTCAAATTAGTGTGGAAAACCTTCAAGCTTTACAAGGGGCAGTAACATTTAAAGGGTTTACTAAGTCCAGGAAGCGGGGGAAACCCTATTTCGTAACCTAGAACTTCCTAAGCTTATTTGACCTTGAAGTGTTTTTTTGTGTAACTCATCTCAACAGCACTTACAAGTATTTATATTAGTGAGGATAAGCTAGGATATGTTGTTGTAACAAGTCAATCTCAAGATCCAGTAGCCAAACACAGCCAAGGTGGGTCCAAATAGCCACTCAGGATCTCAAGTCAATGGAGGTTCCAGCACTCTGTGACCATCTCAAACATGTAACTCCAAGATTTGCTAAGGCTGGAGAAGAAAGCACATGGAAAAGTGCTCACTCTCCATGCTCTGACTCAAATGGTGAACACCCCTTCTACTGACCTCTCATGGTCCATAAATGGTCATATGGGCCCACCTAAGTTTAAGGGACTGGGAAACTGGGAAATACAAGAGTGGGGGGAGGAGGAAGAAGCTGCCCCCCAGCAGTGTTATTCATATAAATACTGTTCTGTTTTCAGCATTTTGCTAAGTGCTTGTATGACATGCCACTTGTTATATAATTCCCACAACACTCTCAATAAGGTAGTTTATTATCCCTATTCTCTGAATCAGATAATTGAGACCTGAAAAGTTTAGCTGAATTGTCCAAGGTCATGGAGAAATAAATAAAGGAGGTTAGATTCAGACCATCTCCTCTAGGATGGCAAAGGCCATACCTATCACCACTGTGTTCATCTCTCTCATGCTTCTATTCTGTGTTTTTGATGGCCAGGCCCTTTTACTCACAACTTCTTATTTCATCCTCAACAGCCCTGCCAAGATAACCACCTGTGCCTTCGTTTCTAATGAAGAAAAAGGGATTTGAACCCAGCTCTCTTTGACTCTCAAAGCCCCTGTTGGTGCACTTCCCCCAAACCTCTTTTTCTACTATTTTGGTCACTGCATACAGATTATTTGATCTTCCCCTGGCTAGATTTGGTTTACACACAATATTCTGGACAGACTTAAGACATAACTTTGTTTCATTAGCACTGGAATGATGGTTACACCTTTATCTAGGTCTTCCTAGTGGTGATATCTGGATCTATTGACTGTAAAATCTCCTTCATACTGGAAGACTTGAAGTCTTATACCTTAAATGCCTACCACCCCCCCAAATTACACATTATTTTGTACATGCTGCTTCTTTCTCTGGGAGTATCATGGGGTTTTCCTTGTAGTTTTCCCTTATAAGTTTGGTATTCACTACTCAGGAAATCTTGTGTCTATTGCAAATTGGAAGATATAAACATATACAGTTAAGACTCAAAAGCAACCCTCTTTTAGGAAGAAAATCTCAGGAGTAATAGGTTCCCAGCTGTGTGGTTCCTCTGGGTCCAAATTAAAGAGACCATGAAAGCATCCTTCAGAACTCCCCAGTCACAGTGGGCTCAGCCAACAGTTTGAAGACCCATCTGGTTGACATCACAAGTGGCTAGTGTACCCAGGTGCTTGCTTTCAGGTAACTTAAAAGATTAAATAGTCTCATGCAGAGAGCCTCAATGACCTCATGGAACTGGGAGCAGCAATAGTAAGAGTGGAGGCTGAGCTTGCCTCTCTAAGAGGTCAGTCAGTGAATGGCAAACAAGAAATCCATACTGATCAATCAGCTCACAAGCCAAATGATGCCAGCAATGTGAATGTCAAGATTATACCAAAAACCTATATATCAGTAACTTAAACAATATAGGATTTTGTATGCTTGTTTGTTTTCTTTCCCATGTAAAAGTAGTCCAAAGGTTGGCAATCCATGGCTAAAATGCTGGTTCTGTGATGTCACCAGTGACCCTGACTGTTTCTAGCTTTTGGCTCCCTGTTCATGGCATCCATCCATGGTTACAGAATGGCTTTTACAGCTGCAGTCCATGTTCCGGGCTGCAAGAAGGAAGAGCAGAGAGCAGACACAGTGACTTCTGCCTAAATCTCATTAACCAATCCTATCCACAAGGGGAGACTGGGAAATGCAGTTTTTCAGCTAGATACCTTGTTGCCTTCCAAAAATTCAGATACTGAGGAAGAAAGGGGAAATGAGTGTTAGGTCCTTCATTATTGTCACTGCACCACAAGGAATCCAATATACTGCATACATTACAGGCAAGTCTTGGAGGCCAGTCTAGACTGTGTGAATGCTTATTTTCACTGTAAGAGTTGTGCTCTGGGAGGTGGTCCAGAACCACGCCCCCTCACCACACACTGCTTCCATAGCATATCTCATCACTGTCCCCAGCAATTCTGACCAGCTGGCAGAAGTCCACAGACTGAGGCTGGACGTATGCTGCAAGATATTTCACCACCACTTTCTGCCTTGGGTCCACTCTTTGCATCTTGCTGACCCAGTTAGCTTAATCCTAGAACCAGAAAGTTGTTGCCTTCGAATCTGAGAGCATTGTGCTCACCGATACCCAAGAGGAACAATGAGGATGTTTCTCTTCTGTCTGTTGCCTTTTATTAGGGATGCCTGACCACTGAAGAACAATGATTAGATCCCTCCCACTCCCAGCACCTCCAATGGCAAACCATTCATCAAGGATTTTGTATCCAATGCCCAAAAGTCTGTTACTAGAGATGATGAAAGCCATCATGGATACAGTTGATGCTGAATATCAGGTGGAACTGGAGGAAAAAACGCAACTTATTAATCAACTGCTGGAATGTCAACACGCACTTGAAGATCTGTGAGCAAGAGTAGATGCAGTTAAGGAAGAAAATCTAAAGCTAAAATCAGAAAACCGAGTTCTTGGATAATATTTAGAAAACCTCATGTCAGCTTCTAGTGTTTTTCAAACAACTGACACAAAAAGCCAAAGAAAGTAAGGGATTGACATCCCTTCTGTTTTATAGGATTGCTGCTGATCTTTTTTTGTTGTTGTTGTTTAAAACTTGGATAGATTCAAAAAGTTACAGTTTTTTTGTTTGTGGCTTAATTGAATATTTATGAAGATAATGTCAGATCTAGGCAAAATTAAGAGCATAACAGAAGATATCCATGAGTTTGTGTGATATATGTTAGTCTATGTAAACATGCAAATGTCTTGTAGAAACTTTATAATTAGAAATGCGTATATTAGGACACTTGGGTGGCTCAGTAGGCTAAGCATCTGCCTTCGGCTCAGGTCATGATCCCAGGGTCCTGGGATCGAGCCCCACATCAGGCTCCTTGCTCAGGGGGGAGCCTGCTTTTCCCTCTGCTGCTGCTGCCCCTGCTTGTGCTCATTCTCTCTGTCTCTGACAAAAAAAAAAATCTTAAAAAAAAAAGAAAAGCATTTATTTATGAAACTTGAAAGTGAATGTTTTATCAAATTTACTTTGATTTATATGTTTAGCACTTTCTTCTTTTTAACTTTATTTATTATTATAATTTTTTCTATTATGTTATGTCAGTCACCATAAATTTTAGCACTTTCTTTTATTGTAGGTGCAGAAAGAGACACAAGAAAATAGCCATCATGTTGTGAAAAGTGACCAAAATCATGTACCAAACATATAGCTGTATATACCCTGTCCGCCATGTGGTGCCTTTTCTCCATTTTCTTCTTCCTTCCCATTTCCCCTCCCCTAAGGAAAAAATTGGTTTTACATTTGTAGAAGTAATTTTAATGATTAGTCATCTGTGAGAGTAACTTGAGCTTGAACTGTTGAAACTTAACCAAAATAAGATACTTTTACAGTTAGGGCTTGCCTTAGTATTAAGACAGGATTGTTGGTTTCTCTTTACTCAATTGAAAACAGAGACTACACATATGAAGACTTTTCTTTGCCACTGAATTGCCAAATTGGGAAGGTTTGTTCATAAAAACTCCCTTTTGCACAAAATAACCCACTTGGTATCTAAAAAGATAAGCTCTGGTTATATATTTGTAATAGGAAATTTTGAGAAAAATGGAAATAAGATAGGAAAAGTACTTGACATACAGTAATAACCAACTCCAAATGTTTTTACTCCAGATTTGCATGATCTCTGGCACACTAGATCTTTTGGGGAATATATATATATATATATATATATATATATATATGAGAATAGATTAAATGTGACTAATTTTATGTCAACCACATCTAGAAGAGAATAGTTACAAAGAGTTTAGTCTCAAGGTTTATCTTCAGTAGCCAGCAGATCCTTTTGCAAAATCCCTTTAGAGTATATTAGTATCAAAATCATGAATAAAATGCCTGCATACTAGCTGATATCTTCTCAGTATTTTCTGTCACTATTTCTCCCAGAATTTTCTGTTAACCTAACTACTTGGTTTGTAGTGTTTAATCACTTTTACAGTTTCTAAAAATTTAGTTTGTAGATTCCATTTGGTAAGAAATTTAGTATCAAAAAAAAGTTAAAATGTTAAATAGGATAAGAGATCCACTAATATCACTTTGGTTGTTAGATTTGAGCTACTTTTAATCATGGAATACTTACTTTTGTATTGGTATAAGATATGATGGATGACTTTAGGTGCATGAATATAATAGTTATACTGCAAACATTTTGCACCCCTTTTGTGACCTAATTTACAAACACTTAAAATTGTGTTGCAACTGTGCTTTACTATTTAATAAAAAGCTATTTTGGAGAAAGGAAGGAAGGAGGGAGGGAGGGAAGGAAGGAAGGAAGGGAGGAAGGGGAAAGAAGGAGGGAGTGTGGGAGGAAGAAAGGAAGGAAGAGGAGGAGGGAGGGAGGAAGGAAAAGGAAAGGAAGGGAGGGGGGAGAGACGGAAGGAAGGAAGTAAATGGGAGGGAGAGAGAGAGAAAGAAAGAGAGAGAGAGAGGAAGGAAGGAAGGAAGGAAGGAAGGAAGGAAGGAAGGAAGGAAAAGGAAAGGAAGGAAAGAGGGATGGGGGAGGGAGGGAAGGAAGGAAGGGGGAGGGAAGGAGAGAGAGAAAGAAAAAAGAAGAAAGAAAGAAAGAAAAGGAAGGAAGGAAGGAAGGAAGGAAGGAAGGAAGGAAGGAAGAGAGAGAGAGGGAGGGAGGAAGAAAGGAAGTGAAGAGAAGGGAAGAAGGAAGGGAAGAAAAACAATGATTAAGTAGCACTATGTACCAGGTACTGTACTTGGTGTAGAGTTAACAAAGGTGAAGGGTATCTCTCTTGAGAATTCAAAGACTAGTAGGAACAAGCAAGTACATAAAGAAATTGCAGTGTGATGGCGAGTGTTACAGTAGACATGTGAAGGAAGCCCAGGGACTCTGAGAAAGTCCCTGATGGCACACCACTTCTCTTAGTCCACTGGGGCTGCATTAAAGAAAACAACAGACTGGATGGCTTATAAGCAGCAGAAACTGTTTTCTCAGCTTTGAAGGCTGGGAGACCAAGATCAAGGTGCCAGCAGATTTGGTGTCTGGTGAGAACCTGCTTCTTGTTTCACAGATGGCTGTCTTCTCCCTGTGTCTTCCCCTGGTAGAAAGTGCAGTGGATCTCTGGGTGTCTCTTTTATAAAGACTCTATCCTCATGACCCAGTCACCTCCCGAAGGCCTCACTTCCAAATATTATCACCTTGGGGATTAGCATTTCAAGATATGAAATTGGGGGACACCAGCATTCAGATCATAGCAGTGATGGATTCTAAGCCTTAGAACACAGAAGAGTACCTGGGCAGCTTATGAGAGGGCAAGTTCCTATGTATTGTCCTAGGGGTTCCAAATATTATAGATTTGAAATCTTGATCTCCAGATTTGCCTAGCAATCTATTCTCCTCTTTTTCCCCCACAAAAATCCCAGATAATGGTGATGCAGTAGTGGATCCCACTTGGAGAAATTCTGTTCTATGGGGTGAGGTGGGGTGCGTATGCTGGAGAAAGAAGACTCAGAAGCAATCGTTTGTGCTTTAGGCAAGGTGCTCTGGGGGAAGAGGTGACTCAGGTACACAAGACCAGCAGGATTTGGTTTGTCCAAGAAAAATAAGACACATGGACCAGAACATGAGCCTGGAGAGCCTCAGGAGGTGTCAGAGCCACAAAGACGTTGAAGCCACACTATATTTATAGCACTTCATACAATAAAGTTTAAACAGCTTTCCTTCTGTAAGACAAAGCTGCAAGCTGGGGAGCCAGGAACCTGAGCTCTGGGTTTCCTGGTGCAGGGCTGGCAAAAAGAAGCACAGTGCCCTTGAATTGGTCTAGACCAACCACAAATCTGTTCCAGCTCCTCTGTCTGCCTTTTGTTCCCTCCTGCTCCCCTGCCTCAGCTGTGCCTGCCTACCACTGTCTGCCCTTGGCTCCTCTGAGAGCTGGTGTTTTCTACTGTGCCTCTCTGGCTTAGCTACCTTTCAGGGGCTGTTTTTGTTTCTAATGCTTGACAGTGTAACACCTAACAGTTTTCTCAAGTTTCCATATTAACCTGCCTCACAGGGAAGATGAAGGTTGTCCTCTCCATGGAGCCAAAGGGGAAGCATTGAGTTCCATGGCCTGGACCAGGACTTGCTCATCCCTCTACTCCAGCTTTCTTATTGTTAAGCTGCGACATTGGGCCAGTGTTCCTCCAAAGGGGGTACATGATTTCTGGAAAATCTGAACACTTTCCAAAAGATACTCAGGCAAGGATAGCTATAACGGCATCCATGCCCACAGGTATTCTTTGCTAATGGTAATCTGCTTGAAAGGAGCTTATGCTTAGAATGTATCTTCCTCAATTTACAAAAGAAGGATATATCCCTTGCCCATCCCAAATCTTGTTTTAGTTCTTTGCTGTAGGAGGGCCCCTGAAGCAATGGGATAAATTAAAATTAATGATGAACCAAGTCCCTTCAGCTCATAAGGCTTTGTGTCCTTCCCTGTCTTATACATATTTCTGCAAGAAGGGCATGTTGGCCCATGGGGGCTCATCATTCAGAATATCAAAGTAGCATAAGCTCATGGTGTTGATGTAGTTTTTGCAGGGCGTTGGATTTTCTGAAATACAATCAATCAAACACACACAAAAAATTTCACCTGCTATCCTCGAGCTATACAGGCTTTATTCAGTAAAGTAATGAAAATTTATTTTATCCAATAATATAAAATATTGATTCAAATGATAGTCAATCCTCATCTCATTTCAACATATATAATAGTTAACATTTCCTGTCTCCTATTAGTAAAACCTATTTTTAAAACGTGTGAAAAATTTTAGATGTCAATGTAAAAATGCGTGGATGAGTACATAGATTTTCAAAATTCTTTTACAAGGTGTATAAGCCAACGTTTGAAGATCCTGGAGTAGGACACTTGCCATCAAGGATCATGGTTATTCTTATTCTATTTCAAGGTATGCTGACTTTCTACTATGTGCCGGGCACAGTGAGCCTTCTTCGGACTAAGAGCATTTCTCTGTGCTCCAGAAATGCTCAGTCTCCTGGTGGTGGGTGACCTGGTCTCAAAGAGCTCTGCTGTCAGCCTTCCACACTGAGAAGTGTGTGCATCAAACACCAGGAGCAGAAGTTGTGACTCACACAGAAGGTCATCTTGAGAGGGCAGTAGGCATCCAGTCACACATTCTGGGCCTTGAGTGTTCTGGTGTGTCTGGGTGAATGAAAGAAGTGTCAGCTCAAGAGGGCCTGCAGTGTGGGGTGCATGTTCTCCTGGGAGTACACCGGGGACCCAGAGAGCCAGGACACAACTGGGCACACACAAAGGTCACAAGTTATAGAATATGCATACACGCTGGGATTGGTGCTCGGACATGTCATCCCACAGGTGTGTGAGATACGGAAGTTGTGGCCTCGGGGCCAGCTGTGGATCAGTGTGGGGCATCATCCACAGAGCCACCGAGGAGGAAGCTGGGCTTGAGCGGGACTTTGAATGACGGACAGGATATGGGGAATTGGAGAGAGGTAGAAAGGTGCCCAATCGCCATCAGACGTGTGTTGAGCAGCTGGTCTGTGCTCAGCAACTGTCAGGACCCTGAGGAACTGGGGGAAGTGGATACAGATTTGATAAGGGAACCCAGGAAAATTCAGGTCTCCCTGCAGGGAAGTATGTGATTAAGGCCTTGGTCCCTGAGCAATGAGAACGCCAGGAATTTAGAAGAGGGAAAACTCGGGGCGCCTGGGTGGCTCAGTGGGTTAAAGCCTATGCCTTCTGCTCAGGTCATGATCTCGGGGTCTTGGGATCGAGCCCCGCACTGGGCTCTCTGTTCAGCGGGGAGCCTGCTTCCCCTTCCCCCTCTCTCTGCCTGCCTCTCTGCCTGCTTGTGATCTCTGTCTGTCAAATAGATAAATAAAATCTTAAAAAAAAAAAAAAAGAGGGAAAACTCCCACTGGATCTGATGGGTTAGGCAAGAGGGGTGGCCTTGGAGAGGAGAATGAGCCCAGTAGGAAGGGTAAATAGGATGTGGATTGTGGGGAAGAGGTAAGGGCATCCCAGGTAGAGAAAACAACGGTGGCCTAGGCTTGACCTAGAACCATCCTGCCGTGTTGAGCAAACAGCTAAATGAAACACTCAAAGACTGGGCTGCTAAATCCGTCTCTCCGTCAGTGAGCAAACATTTTCGAAGCACCTGTCTGCCAGACACTTCAGGTAACCAGTGAGGAAGACCCACTGAAGGATGGGGAAGAGGGCTGGGAAGAAGAGGTTCAGATCACAGGGAAGCTTACAGCAGGAGGTCGCAGCGGGTCTGGGAAGCTGGAAGAGGGCAGGTGGCTCAGGGTACACTGGTGGAGTGAAGGAGGCTTTAGAAAGCAGGATTGTGACCGAACAGGGAGGGTCTCGAAAGCCAAGGAAAAGCAACTGCTCTTCACTCCCAGCATGTGTCACATGATGGAGCTCGAAGCCGTCACATGTCCTTCTCTGCGGAGACGGCTTATTGCTGGTTAAGCCCCAGGAGGACGCAAGCGACGGCCCCTTGCAGGACGGGTTTGCACCGAGAGGGGGTGGACAGCAGGGAGCCAGTCAGGGACACAGTCACACAGCCTGCATTATTCGGTCTCGGGCCCCCAGGGAGGACAAACACATCCGTGCAGTTGATTTCAGGAAAGATTTACACCACAGCTGCATAGATTGACCTCGTTGTCACTATTGACATTCTTCCAAGGGAGAGCTTTACACCCTGGTTGAGGGGAGAGGGGAGTGGGCACACATATATAAATTTTGCTGGAAAGCAAAGAGGAGACCATATTATCATTCCAAAAATATGATCCGATTTCCCACATATTCATTACCAGCTATCAAATCTGCTTCCTCCTCTCTGTGTTCTTCTTGCTCTCTTTTAAAAAAAAAAAAAAAATCTTAACGTTCTTGTGGTACTATGACCATTATATCCACGGTATTTACAAGAAACCCTCACTACAACCGCAGCTGTTAGAATCATGCCCCATTAGTGAAGCAAGGCCCAACAGCTCAGAGAGGAGGAAACAGGGTTGGGTCTTCAACTGCCCAGTAATCAGACCACAGCCCGGGACCATTTGGTCACATTCCAGTCCGGCCCTTAGCAAGACCATGTGTTTTTATGCAGCCGTTTCCAGGGTTCTCGGTTACAGGGAACATCTGGGACGCGTGTGTAAGCCTTCTTCACAAAGCAAGGCCCAGGGTGCAGGGGGCGGTGACAAGGGGCGGAGCTCTGTGCACACACTCCAGCCCCAGAGCAAGCGTGCTCTGGGGGGCAGAAGTCTGTTTGCGGACGCATTGGTTCCTATGGAGCAGTTAGACGTGTGGGTCTGTGGCTCCTGCCAGGAAGACTGACATCACGAGTTTGATTGGTGGGATTGGTAAATGGGTCAGTTAGCTTTGCACAGAGGCAAACTTTGTTCTCTTCACTTAGCTGCACCCCCAACCTGGCTGGCCCGAGACAAATGGCAACCAGGTGACGGGAGTGGTGCTCTCCCCAGGGAAAGCAACTGTGAGCTCATCCTCTCAGAGGGCGGGTCAGGAATGTCATCCTCATCCATGGAGAACGGTTTATTGTTTTTGCAAGCACCCCATGTGTAATATCTTCAGCTGCCCTCCCAGGAGCCACGCTGTAAATATAAAATATAATCTCATTTACACTTTAGGCAGGCAGCAAGATACATCGGGTTGATCAAAGCCTTGGACACAGGAGGAGCCAAGACTTGCTTCCCATCTTTGGGTCAGAGCATCAGTACTTGGCATGAAAAAGTACTGAAGACCAAGGGAGGGTTGATGTAAATCATTTAAACCAGAGGCTTAAGGCAGCAGATTGGGATACAACACTGTCCCTTTCCCCAGGGGAACACAAGCAAACAGAAACTGTTTCTACAAAGGGTCTTGAGCAGGAGATGTTAAAAGGCAAATGCTTATCAGTAACCTTTGATTTAAAAGATTCCTGGCTGTAGAAACAGTGTTTCTGTCCCTCTTACCACCCGCTTAGATTTGACAAGCGAGTTGAACCGTTCCTTTTTACTCTGAGATGTTCAAAAACGTGTGTGCAATCTGCAGGCAAGAAGGTTTTCTTTCAAATGATTCTCCGTCTACCTACAGGAAAGAGAAGACATGAAATCGTTGCAGAGCCAGATGGTCTGGCTTTCTCTGCGTTTGGCTACGAATGAGACACAGCCCATTCTGAGTTGTCAGGCGTGCAAGGTGCATCCCTGCACCTACATCACCATCACTCTTTCCTTAAAGAGCCTCTAAGCTACCACAGTAAAAGTAATCCCTCCACATGCTTTCAGGCTACAGTTTTCTTTTTTATTTTTTCCTTTAAGAGGTCATTGCCCATGGGGAAGATGCATTATTTTTTTCTCATTTTATTATTATTTTTTAATTTTTATTTATTTTTTCTCATTTTAACTGGCACCTGTAATTCTTTCAAGGACATGTCCTATTCTATCTCTAAAGTTGATGCCAAGCCGTGATCTTCCTCATATAGGTATGTCATTCTGGACTCAGATCTGAGAGGGTGGAGGAAGAGAAGAAAACGTAAATAAGATGCTAAAGCAAGGGGCACCTGGGTGGCTCAGTGGGTTAAGCCTCTGCCTTCAGCTCAGGTCATGATCTCAGGGTCCTGGGATCGAGCCCCGCATCGGTCTCTCTGCTCGGCGGGGAGCCTGCTTTCCCCTCTCTCTCTGCCTGCCTCTCTGCCTACTTGTGATCTCTCTCTCTCTGTCAAATAAATAAATAAAATCTTTAAAAAAAAAAAAAAAAGATGCTAAAGCAAAAAAAAAAAAAAAATCAGTCCATGGACTCATTAGCATGCTATTTTCATTACTCGAATACTTTCCGGATTACTGGGTGCTCATTTTGGAAATAAAAACATCTATATCAAAACATCAACAAAAATATTTATAGCCAATATATCTAAAGATTAATATTCTTAATGCATTTGAAAAAAACTTTGAGCTGAAAGTCAACAAGTTTTTGACCCACAAAAAAACGTCAGTTGCCTATGGCTCATCAGAATACGAAAGCTTTAACAGATAAATGGGCCCAGACTATTAGTAGAAAATATAAATGGCTTCAAACACATGAAAAACCATGTAACTTAATAACCAAAAAAATGCAAATAAAAAGCAAAACCAATCTGTTTTCAGCTATCATAAATAGCAGGAATGCTCAGTAAGACTGACTGTCCAATGCTCAGCATAAAGAAACAAGAATGGTGCTTGAGGGGATGCAAGTTGGCATAACCTTCTTGGAAAGCAAATTAGTGATAATGTAACAAAAAATGTGGGTTTTTGAATGTTCAAATCTTAGTTCTAGTAATTCCAGCTCTGTGAATTTATCTGGGGGAAAACTGTTCTGTCCAAAGATGTACATTGCAGTATTTATAACAGTAAAAATGTGGAAGCAAGCCCCATATCCAAGAATAGAGAAATTAAGCAGTAATCAGAAGCAAGGAAAGTAGCCTTAAACAAACTTGTCTATAAATCTCTCTCTGGCTGTTTAATAATTGTGTGATGTTAGACACACTACTAAAACTTTGAGCCTCAATATTTTTTAGCAATTTGTATCATTGAAAATAATTCCTACTTTGTTGGGCTCTTGTCAGGATTAAATGGGAAAATGTATATAAATTGCTTAAAACTGTGTCTGGAATGCAGAAAATATCAGCTTCTCTGTATTATTATTATTTGGCCATCCTCAATATTCTTCAGCTGTTGGAAGAATATTTAAGCATTATTTGTAATAACAGAAAATTTCAAATTATGTTATGTGAAAAGTCAGAGTATAGAACGAAATAGAGATCATGGTCCAGACTCTGTAAAATATGCATAGAAAAAAAAATGGATGAAAGAGAAATCAAAATTTAATGGGTTGACTGGGTCTTAGAATTAGGGGCGATTTTCCTATGGGCTTTCAACTTCTGTGTCATTTCCAAGTGAGCTATAATGAGCATGCATTATTTTTATCATCGAGAAAGGATAAAATATATTTCTTAAAATACATCACCAGCCTCTGGTGTTGGTTTCCAGACAGAGCAGGTAGTTGTTTTTATCCATGGCTCCCAGGCGGGAGGGACGGGTAGCTGAGAGGCAGGAACAGAGGTCTAGATGAAGAGCTGGCACCCCGGCTTTGGGGTCCTGGATTTCCACTTACCCTGCAGTCCTGGCTGTCGTGGGCTGTGCTGCTATGGGGAGAGCATCCAGAGAGATCTGCTTCACTGCAGAGCTGGTGGGGAAATGCCTCCTTACTCCCACACTGGGTTTCTTGTGGAGCTCTCTGATACAGTTTGGTTCCCTTCTCCTGATGCTGGTGGGATGGAATAATTTGGCCAAGATATTCTTTCAGCTCATATCCCTGTGATGGGCTGAATTGTGTCCCCCTAAAATTTACATGTTGAATTCCTAACCACCGCCCTCCCCCTGCCCCCACTGCAGGATGTGACCTTATTTGGAAATAGGGTTGTTGCCAAAGTATTGGGTTAAGATGAGATCACCTGGGTGAGCTCTAACCCTATACAACTGGTGTCCTTATTAAAGGAGATGTGGACATAGAGACAGGCAGAGTGTGGGCACATTCTCCAGGCAGGGAAGGCACCCCCTGAAGGCTGGAGTTATACTGTCATGAGCCAAGGAACCAGCGGAAGCTTGGAGAGAGGCCCAGAGTAGATCCTTCATAGCACCTTCTAAGGGAGCATGGCCTTGCTGACACCTGGGTTTCAGACTTCTGGCCTCTGGAACTGTGAGGCAAGAAATTTCTGTTGTTCAAACTCCCCCTCCCCTTCATCTTGTGGTACTTTGTGAGGGCAGCCCCAGCGAATGAAGATGGCGCCCTTTCCTTCAGCCCACATCGCCTCTTCCTCCTTCCCTCCCTTCCAGTGACAAAAATAAAAGACTTCTGAATCAAGTGAGTGTTCTGTCACAGTCTATTGGACAGAATGGTGCCCACTACCCTTCCCCAGGGCTCTGCACAGTCTTCGACTCATTGAAGTTGCTCAGTGAACCAGTCATGGTCCAACCACAGTGGCTTTCTGGTCAGTCACATGTGGCGAGTCATATGTAAACTCTGCCACCTGCATCCTGCGGGGCTGTGTATATGTATATAAGAATCTGTGTATGTCCTCACAGAGTGGGTCTTTATCCCATATACCATAATGATGATGAGAGAAAACATTATGTGATATTAGTAAGAACAAACCTAAAGTACTGTATTTAACATGTCATAAATTTGTTTGAATGTGAAAGAGGCCCCAGAAGTGGCTTAACAAGTTAGAAACACACGTCTCTCTCCTGTAGAAGCCCAAGGTGCCATGGGGCCTTGGCTTGTGAGGTTTCTTTATGTTATGGACAGAACTTTGCGTCCCCTTCAAATTGCTATGTTAAAGTCTTACCCCAGTGTAATGGTATTGGGAGGTGGGTCTCTGGGAGGGAATTAGGTTTAGATGTGGTCATTAGTGTGGGGCCCCATGATGAGATTAGTGTCCTTAGAAGAAGAGAAAGAAAAACTGGGGCGCTTTCTCTCTGTCACATGAGTAATAAGCTGACCATCTAGTGGGACCTTCATCTTAAGCTTCCCAGCCTCTGAAACTGAAGAAAGGTCTGTTGTTTAAGCTGTCTATTCCATGGTATTTTGTTGTGGCAGCTTGAGTGACTAAGACAATCTTCTTGCTCTGTCAGCATTTCCCTTACCACTGTATCACACCCTCATTTCCAAAAGGATTCCCTGTCACATTGACATTACTCTCAACAGAGAAGAAGAAAGGGACAGGGAGAGCCTAGTCTGTCCCACTGAGGCAAACTGCATACAACACTGGCCCCTGTGTCCCACTGGCCAGGAGTTGATCCCATGACCATTCTCAAAGCAAAGGGAGTGAGAGAATATAATCTTTTTTTCCTGGGCAGACAGTGACCAGGCTAAAAAACCCATTTTTTTTTCTTTTTCTGAGTATTTTTTTTGAAGTATACTTGACACACCATGTTACCTAATTTTAGGTGTACATCGTCATCCAACATCTCTATGTGTTGTGCGATGCTCACCACAAATGTAGCTACCATCTGTCACAATACAACATCACTGCAATACCATTGGCGATATCCTCTAGGCTGGCTCTTTTATTCTGGCTTATGCATTCCATAAATGGAAGACTCTATCTCCCACTTCCCTTCACCCATTCTGCCCATCCCCCACCAATTTCCCCTCTGACAACCATCACTGTATTCTCTGTATTTATGGGTCTGTTTCTGCTTTTTGTTTGTTTGTTTTGTTTTTTAGATTCCACGTATAAGTGAAATCATACGGTATTGTTTTTCTCTGTATTATTTCACTTTACGCAATATCCACTAGGTCCATCCATGTTGTTGTGTATGGCAAGATCTTATTCTTTTTATGTCTGGGTAATAGTCCACTGTAGATATATACACACCCTCTTCTTTATCCATTTATTTATAGATGGACACTTGGGGTGCTTCCATATCTTGGCCATTGTAAATAATGCTATGATAAATATAGGGGTGGACGTATCTTTTCAAAGTAGTGCTTTCACTTTCTTTGAGTAAATATCCAGTAGTAGAATTACTGGATCATATAGTTTTCTATTTTTAACTTTTTGAGGAATCTCAATACTGTTGCCCACAGTGGCTGCACCACTTTACCTTCCCACCAACAGCGCAGGAGAATTCCCTTTTCTCCACATTCTCACCATCGCTTGTTTCTTATCTTTTTGATTCTAGCCATTCTGACAGAGGTGAGGTGATAGCTCATTGTGTTTTTGGTTTGCACTTCCCCGATAATGAGTGATCAGCATCTTTTCATGTGTCTGTTGGCCATCTGTATGTCTTCTTTAGAATAATATCTATTTGAGTCCCCTGTCCATTTTTTAATGGGATTATTTGGGGGTTTTTTGAAAAATTTTATTTCTGTGGGAGAAGGAAAGATGACTTTTTGGGAGTAACCTGCTCTTTCCCTCAGCAACCAGATAGATTTTTGTGACATGACCTTTTTGCTAAGGTGGGAACACCTGAGAAGTACATGGTTTCCCTGGCACTGGGGAAATCACTGAACAATGTATTAGCTGGAGAGAGATGGAATCCTGTTTGCACTGTGGGAAATGGAGCCCCTTGGGCAGAATGAACCATTATACCTACTCTTCTCTTGCTCCTGTGTTTACATCTAATGAGCATTTGTCTCTTCTGGGATCCACCGTCAACTTACCTGTCAGACAAGAAACTAGCCTGTGGGTACATTTACTTCCTTTCAGAAGACTGAGCTACTGGGTCCCATCATCCATGTAAGACAACTACTAAATGTACAGTGACCTGGGCACTGTTAGAGCCACCAAACTCTGCCCAGAAAGGACTGAAGGAAAGTAATCGTGATGTTTTGTGTCTTCTAGAAATTTAGCATTGTGAAGGGAGCTCCAGGAAGGAACTCAGAATGGAAGATTCTAATTTTAGTTTTGCTGGTTTCAAGCTTGAGTTCTAGGAACCATGGCATCCTCACCTATAAAATGAGACACTGAGATTTACTATACAAACCATTAGGTGTTTCTATATGCTATGAAACAGAGATTCTATGCATGCCCAATTAAGCAGCATGAACTGAATTCCCCTCAGGCTCAGGAAACAGTGGGCTGATATGACTTGACTTATTTAAATTGAAAAAGAAACACAGGTAAACTTACAGTGTCCACAGTTTAGACAGCAAGTTTTTATTCACAGGAAGACAAGGAGTAAGGTGACATCCATATGAAGAAACATGGATTACCATTTAGCTTGGAGTCATGAATCCAATGGACAAGTGGTGGAGTCTGGAATTACCCTACGAGGTAGAGAGGAGCCCAGGTGTCCTTGACAGTCCCACTGATGGCTGGGAGTGACCTTCCCTCACCTCCCCCCCCACCTCCATCCCCTCAGTGCCAAATCTCAGGGTCAGGGCAATGTTAAGAAGCAAATTGTAACTAGCATGAGGAAGAGGAAAATTATGTGTTTATGGTGAAAAAATTTAAGTGGAAGCCCTCATGATAAGTCATGTGTGTGACAGACCAAGAGTTTACCTCTGCATTTGTGAAAGCAAGTCTGTCTGTCTTTCTTTCTTTTTCTTTCTTTCTTTCTTCCTTTCTTTCTTTCTTTCTTTCTTTCTTTCTTTCTTTCTTTCTTTCTTTCTCTTTCTTTCTTCCTTCCTTCCTTCCTTCCTTCCTTCCTTTCTTTTCTTTCTTTCTCTTTCTTTCTTTCTTTCTTTCTTTCTTTCTTTCTTTCTTTCTTTCTTTCTTCTTTCTTCTTTTGTTTAAGATTGTATTTATCTGACAGAGAGAGAGCAAAAGCAAGGGGAGTGGCAGGGAGAGGGAGAGGGAGAAGCAACCTCCCCATGATCGGGGAGCCTGCTTAATCCCAGGACCCTGCTGAAGGCAGACATTTAACCGACTGAGCCACCCAGGTGACCCGCAAACTATCATTCCAAAAACGCTGCAATTACAAGAGGTAGGAAATACAGATGATCAATCCACCTGATAATTAAATTTTAAACATGTTTTTGGGGGAACAAATTGGATTCTATTTTCAGAATCAGTGGCTTAGAGATGTGGATTACCTATTAATATAAATCTGCTTCATCTAAGTTTTCACCACCATAACTTTCCCTCTGTTTTGTTTCCATCGCCATAGTATTGTATTGTTATGACATTATGTATGTACAAATAGAAATGTCTGTCAATATCAAATAAAAGATATCTTTAGGCTCTTTAAATTTTTCAATTACTTTCTTCAGTGTGTCTTGACTAATTCTGGACTTTCCTCTTCGGGCTCCTTCCTGTTTTCTTTAAGTTTCCATCAGTGATTCACCACCATCTAGTTCTCGTTTCCAGTATATAACACTGTACTGGCATAGAATAGGCATTCAATAAATATTTGATGAACAAATGAATCCGTATTAGTGGTTCTTAATATTCGGAATAAAGACTCCTTAGGGAATATGGTGAAATCAGTGGATTCTCTCCCCAGGTAACAGAACTCACAATTTTGCATGACAGTTTCAGGGCTCATAGCACCCATCCTCTGACCTAAGGGCTCTTCAAACCCCAGACATCACATTACAGTGTGAGCATTTTTGAAAACACTAAAAGCTATTTGCTATAGGTACCTGATCTAAGAAGGGAAGATAGTTTCCAATATTAAATTTATGACCCAGTAATTCAAGACACTGTTTCCCACTACTGGTCCCAGAGGCACTGTCTGTAATGAAGAAAGTCTGGAGAAATCAGTACCTGAAGCATCCACAAAACTAATTTAGCATAAATTGCCCAAAGGGAGGCCATCTCTAGGTCTCCTGCCCAGTAAGCACTGCCTCTGACTGAAAGCATTGCTGAATGCTGGCATGATAGAGGCATGTGAAGGATGGAGCACGCTCCTTTTTCACCAGCTTAGCTCTCTTTCTCAATCAACACTCACAGGGAGGCAATTCTAGCCCAGATCTGCCTTCGCTTCAAGTGTCTCATTGTTATGTAAATGAGTCTTTTAACTCATAGGCTTGGACATTTGTTTGTTTGTTTTCTCCCACATTAGGGATATTTGAAATGTTTTGGCTAATCTTGCTTTAGGGAAAGTGCTGAAAAGTAGGTCATGGTTCTTTCCCTAAATAGAGTTCAGGCATACAGCTCCCATGCAAACTTTGGTGTATATCTTACAAACTCGGAAGCCAGGCTTCCTGTTAGTAGGGGTAATACTTTGGTCTATGCCAGGATTTCTCAACCTTGACACTGTTGACATTTTGGGCAGAATATTTCCTGTGCATTGTAGAATGATTAGCAAGATCCCTGGCCTCTATCCACTGGATGGGTAGTGCCCTCCACCCAACTCCCACTCCTCCACCCCTAGCATTAACAGTCAAAATGTCTCCAGACATGGCTACGCGTCCCCCAAGGGGCAAAGTCACCCCCAGTTGAGAACCACTGATCTATATGTATCCTTGGTCCTTTGAGTATCATAATTGTAAAGTTGAGAAGCACAGGATTTTAAAAGTCCTAGGATCAAAGCCACTTCGAGGAGATTTACTATGGACAGACCACAGATGAGTTGCTTTTTTCCAAAACATGTACACTTCCCATGCCTGGCTTAGGGTCCTCACTGAGACTACAGAAAGGGAAAGAGAAAGCAGCACTTCCTTTGAGGGAGTGGCTAGAGTTTGATGCCCTGGCCTTTAATTCACATGAAAATTCGTTCTACCAAACTCACAACTACTCCATAGGAGAGTTTCTTGGCAGAGGAGAGAGGGAGCCCACTGGGCTGCTTGGCAAAGGAGACATAGTCTCTTCAGGGAAAATCACAATTTACTCCCAGAAGACATGGCATAGCAAAAGCCTTGGGCACAGTTGTCATGGGAGACATGGCTCCCATTGCACCTGGAAAGAGAACACAGGTGTACTGCCCAGAGTGGAATGAAACACATCTCATTTGTCAAGCACAACTAAGCCAAAGACCAGCTTCCTTAGCGTTTCTCAGGGGCCCACTACAGGGACCCACTAGCTCATCATTCCTGCTCTTTCCCTTTCCACTACCCTCCCTCAACACACACATACACTCCCAGAAAATTTGGGAGGTAAAAGCAACATAACTGCCTTCCTGCAGTCTCCCACCCCTGGAGCACAGGCCCAAGGCCCTACCGGCACCTCCAGAACTAAACATCCTCAGACTGGATCCAAGACCTCCTCACAATGCACCAAACTCAGCCCCAAATGACAAAGCCTCTAGTGAGTTCTGACTTCCCAACTGCACACAAAAGACCAAGTGTTTGCCCTGAAGCAAGGCAACCACCAAGGTTAAGCCCAAACCCACAAACACACAAAGATCAATATGTTTTAAATCACTTTATTGAACTCATTGCTATAGGCAGCTTTCATGCCAACCCAGGGCAGCCTGTTCAGCTACCAGATCTCCTAGACAAAGGGAATTCTCTCTCTTTCTTTAACTCTGCAGTCATGGACCCTCTGACTCGTCATCCTCCCACTCCACCTTCCTACTTAATCCCAGCTCATCTCCCCTCCTTTCCCTCCCCCTTCCCCACACTCACATCCTTTCCTTCAGGGACTGTTATGCAACTATGGTAATGGCATAACCAAATCCTTGTGTTGAGCAGTTATTGTGCAAGGCTGGGTAACCTGGGATAAATGTTATGCTCATGTTCATGAAGCCCCATACCAAAGCACTTTAGCAGTATCTTTCCCCAATAAATGCTTGTTGGGGGAAAAGCTGTGCCCAAATAAAAATTGATTTTATTTTCCAAATAATCCATTCAGGTTGAGATGTTTTCCATTTTTGAATGATTTCTTTACTGGCATCTTGTCCTACCACTTTAACTAGCTCTGCCTCAAAATTTCAAGTGAATAGTGAGCTCTGAATAAGTACTTAGAGATGCTGGAGTAAATTCATCAAGATTATTTATAATAGAAAAAAAATTGGAAGCAACCAGAGTGTACAAAGGAAAACAGTAAATAAATTGAATCCATATTCACACAGGCCGTACTATGAGCCATATTCATATTCTCAAAGAATTCTTAATCTAATAGAAAAGCTAAAAAATTCTATATTGTGATCCCATTATTTAAAGAAAAATAAAAATGATAATAAGGTTTATATTTTAGGGCAGAAATGATATTGTAATGAGTGGGTTTAAATCCCCCTTTTTGTACATATCTATAGCTTCCAGATTCTACCCCATGAACTTATACTATTTTTACGTTCAGAAAAGGAAACACTATTTCTTTTTAAATTTTTACCTGACGTTAATGCTGGGGTAGGCAGAATTCCATGATGACCCCAATATTTCCACTCCCCTGGCACACCTGCCCTGTGCAATCCCTTCCCCTGGAATGTCAGCCAGACTTGTGAAATCACCAATACCAATGTTATGGTATCTGGTAAAAGTGAAAGTATTTTGCAGATGTAATGAAGTAAGTCTCTAATCAGTTGGCTTTAAGTTAATTGGAAGAGAGATTATCCTGGATGGGCCTGATGTAAGGAGGTAGACCTTATTTTGGAAATAAAAGAAGAGGAGCAGCAGAGATGTTCTCCTCCCTCCAGAATCTCTGGTTCTGAAACTCAGTCAAGACACAGATTCTAGGGGCGCCTGGGTGGCTCAGTGGGTTAAAGCCTCTGCCTTCGGCTCTGGTCATGATCCCAGGGTCCTGGGATCGAGCCCCGAGTCAGGCTCTCTGCTCAGCAGGGAGCCTGCTTCCTCCTCTCTCTCTGCCTGCCTCTCTGCCTATTTGTGATCTCTGTCTGTCAAATAAATAAATAAAATGTTAAAAAAAAAAAAAAAAGACACAGATTCTACCCCTTGTGGCCCTAGAAATGACTGGAGAGCTGTCCTGGGCTCTAGAAGAGAAGACAAAGGCCAAGAAGAGCATATAGAGAGAAGAAGGAATCAGAGAGAAGCCCAACATTTCTGTCCCATCACTGGCTCTGAGGAAGCAAGCTGCCATCAGTTATGTAGCTGTGAAGGACTGAATTCTGCCAACAAACACCTGCACTTGGCATAGGACTCCAGCCCCAGCTGTCACCTTGATGACAGCCTGGTGAGACCCTAAGTATGTCTGGACTCCTGACCTACGGAAACTGAGTTGATACATGTATGTTATATAAAATTGCTCTTTGGGGTGCCTGGGTGGCTCAGTGGGTTAAGCCTCTCCCTTCAGCTCAGGTCATGATCTCAGGGTCCTGGGATCCAGCCCCACATCAGGCTCTCTGCTCAGAGGGGAGCCTGCTTCCCCCTCTCTCTCTGCCTGCCTCACTCCCTACTTGAGATCTCTGTCTGTCAAATAAATAAATAAAATCTTTTTAAAAATTACTATGTTTGTAGTAATTTTTCACAGAAGAAATTCACAATAGGAAACTATTAACAAACATTGTTTTGAAAATACAGAGGGAGGTGAACAATGAGAGACTATGGACTCTGAAAAACAATCTGAAGGGTTTGAAGAGGTGGGGGGGTGGGAGGTTGGGGGAACCAGGTGGTGGGTATTAGAGAGGGCACGGATTGCATGGAGCACTGGG
>NW_022631015.1:4441445-4484106 GCF_010015895.1 Lontra canadensis
TAAAATACAAAGTAAATCCGGTAGCCTCGCCATTACATTGGCACCTGCAGTCATGGTTGGGAGCAGCCAGGGGAGCAGCGTCTTATTGAGCGTGCAGGAGAAACCAAAGGGTGCTGTCACCAGGTTTCCTTGATGGCCCCCACATCTCTCATTTATATACTTGACCCCATAATCCAGTCAGCCCCCCAACTTTTTATTAAAACTGTTAAAATCACCAAAGATGCACAAATTCCAACCTGGGATGAAGCCCACCATCTCTCCATGCCTACACCTGTGCCTCCAAGCCTTGTTGGTGGAGACAAAGGCATACCTTGACAGTCACAAGAAAGACATGACCATCATCCTCAGATGGACACACAGGGCTGCCCTAAACTCACAACGCTCTCCAATAAGTGTGTTCTCTAACCCCCAACCCCGTGACTATCTCAGATCTTCTGAAAACTCCTCAAAAGTGTGACCCCTCCTCCTTACCTCAACCCTTGCCACTCACCCTCAGCTCCTACCTGCTTAAACTCAATTGAGAAAATGAAATCTTTCAGCTAAAAGTGCTCTCACTTTCCCATAACTAACTTACAAAGGCCACTCAAGCAGCCGTCTTCTTGTTCATCCCTCCTGCTAAAATGGAGGGTGCATTGCTCCTTTTGTCAATGGCTAGTCCTTCCTCACACACAGCTCTGTGGCACCGTAGCTTTCATTTACACCCTGCCCCACCCCAATCTAACCTCTTCCTCCCCACCTTATTAAAGCTGAGCCCTTCTTCTCTATTCATATTTTCTCCCATGTGATTGCTTCTATTCCTATGGCTTTAAATACCAACCCAAGTATCAATGGCTCCCATATGTCTGTCAGTGGCTCAGAACTCACTTCTGAGTAATCTTTAAATCTCATATTCCTCTACCACTCATAGCCAAGGTACCTGCTAAGCTGCTATTTCTGTCTCTGAAATGCATCTCATTTATCTGTTCATGACTTTGCTTCTCCTGGTCATAACCCCAGTACACCTCACCCTCAAAATCTCTACTGAATCCTTTCTTGAACCTTCTAGATTCAGACAAGTCTCAAATTTTGCTACCCATTTGAATAACCTGGGGAGATTTATAAAATTCCAGGCTGCACCCCAGTCAGAATGTCTGGGATGCAGGAGACCCAGATATCAGTATGATTTTGCACTCCCAAGGGATTCCAATCTACAGACATATCTGGGAACCCGTGTTCTGATTGGGCATCCACGTGTGCCCCCTCCTGTCCATTTTACCCATTAGAGCCACAGGGATGAGCCTAGTGCTCCCTGCTTAAGAGCCCTCGGAGACTCCTGATTTCATGTGGAATAAACTCAAATTCCTACCATGGCCACAGGCCTCAATCTGGCCCCACACACTCCTCCTACTCACCTTATGCTGCTCTTCCTTCCTTCTCTCTCAATACCCCACACTCTCTGCCCACCATTCCCCTAGCACACCTTGCTCACATCTCAGAGCCCTCAAGCATGCTCCTCCCTCTGTCTGCAGGGAAAGCAGGCATGTTTATCCTTTGCCTCCCCCAAAGAGCCCTTTGTTGACCTCTCACCATCTGTTCTCTCCCAAAGCACTGGCACATTTTCTTAGTAACATTTCTCACCAATGGCATTCATATATGTCTGTTTCTTTGTTCATTATCCCTCCCCCAAAGTCTGTGAGCTCCAGGAAGACAGGTATGTGTGTTTTGTCACCACTGTATACCTAGCATGGTGGTTGGGCCATCATGGTGGCTGGCACAAAATTGAAATGCTCACTAAAAAAAAAATGATAGGTGAATGGCTGAATTAAGGGGGGAACAATGGCAAGAAGTGAAAACATATTTTTCCAACACAGGGTGATATTAATCTCAGACTTACAAGAACCCTTAACATCCACAAGAGAGTCAACTGGAGACTTTCTTAAATGCTCAGAGCCTTGAATATGACTGTAACATGTAATTTTCTCCATTTCCTAATCTACAACATAGCTTCTCAGGGGGTCTTTATGAGACTGAAATCATGTTTTGTGTTGAATGAGTCATTTCAATGCAGAAGCTCACTTAACAGGTAAGGGGACTTGTTCCCACGACAGCAACACACTCCCTCATATTCACCCTTGTGCTTTTCCAAAATTACAGATTAGTACATGCCAAGGACCTGCCTATTCACTCAAGTATTGCCAAAACTGCAAACATTAAATCTGAGATTGCCAAGAATCCACCATACCTGTTGCCAGAAACCCCAGATTCCTTTGTTCTTACAGTTCTACCTAGAGTAACTTTCTCACTTATTAGCCTAGTTAACCTGAATTCTTTCTGATTCTGCTCAAAGGTCTTCTCTCAAACCAACCCTTCTTCACCTCCTCCCCACTGGGCCCACCAGCAGTGCCCCCATGGCTTCCCATAGGTCTTGGTGTACCCCTCTCTCAGAGTGTTCATCAAACTGTCCCGCCATTAATTGCTAAATGGTCTGTCTCCCTCACTGGACTGGAAGTCGTGGAGGATGACTAGGACCAAATCAATTTCAACTGTTGACACTTTAGGAGTGTATTAGTCTGCTCTGACTGTCGTAACAAAATAACACAGATCAGGGGCATAAACAACAGAAATTTGTTTGCTCAGCTCTAGAGGCTGGCAGTCCAAGATCAAGGTGTCAGCAGGGTTGGTTTCTCCCAAGGCTTCTCTCCTTGCTTGTAGATGGCACCTTCTTCCTCTGTCGTTACACGGTCTTTCCTCTTGAACACACACCACTGGTGTCTCTGAGTGTCCACATTTCCTCTTCTTATGAGGACCCAGTTATATTTGGTTAGGGCCCACCTTATGATCTCATCTTAATTAACTTTAAAAAAAAGATTTATTTATTTTAGAGAGAGAGAGCATGCACACAAAAGGAGGAGGGGTGGGGAGAGAGGGAAAGAATCTCAAGCAGACTCCACATTGAGCATGGAGCTTGACACAGGGTTTGATCCTATTCCCCTAAGACCATGACCTGAGCAGAAACCAAGAGTCAGATGCTTAACAGACTGAGCCATTCAGGTGACCTTAACTTAATTACCTTTTTAAAAAAGACCCTGTCTCCAAAAACAGCCACATTCTGAAATATGGGTGGTTAGAACTTCATATGAATTGGGGCAGCAGGGGGGGGAGTCATAATTCAGTCCACAACAAGAAGTGATTGATTAGTAGAAGTAAATAAGTGTTTACATCTACAGGGATAGAGGAAAACAGAAGGAGA
The DNA here is from genome assembly GCF_010015895.1 of Lontra canadensis. NCBI lineage: Eukaryota > Metazoa > Chordata > Mammalia > Carnivora > Mustelidae > Lontra > Lontra canadensis. The sequence continues at coordinate 4,444,675 of NW_022631015.1, forward strand.
AGAGGCACAGATCTACAGATCATGATTAAGTCAATGTCTACTTGACAGTTCAGTGACCCCAATCTTGGAAGTTATCAGGAAGGAAGCAGGGGCTTCCTACTAATCTCCAGCCAGGGCAGATACCATACCACATATGATTTCTCTTTCTGGTCTCTTAAATGCCCATCAGCTATCTTGGGTAAGTTACGCTGTCCCTCCATTTCCTCATCTGTAAAACAAGGATCGGAAGAGTATCCATCCTGTGCATTGTCTGGAGGCCCAACAGAGATCATGCATACCAACGGCCTGATGCCTGACACTTCACCATCCACCTGCAGCAGCAGAGACACTGATGTCATCGTGGCCCCTACTGCTTGCGGTTCACTATGCAGATCAAGTATGTAGACACACGTACTACAACGCATCATCTAGCTGCATTTCTGAGATGCCATTTTCAGTGTTTGGTAAAATGAAATGTTATTAACTAGCTATGATTTAGAAATGTACACCACACAACTGTGGCTAGAAAAAGTTGTAAATCCACATTTAAAGTCAACTACAAGGAAAAGAGCAAAGAAGAAAACCACTGTTGAAACCTGCTTCCTTCCACTGGTGGTCCTTTCCTTGTGCACATACACCCCTATCAGAGCTGAGGTAATAAGCCACTCTGGAGCTTTCCTTCTCCACTTGTCAGCAGAGGAAAGGCGGTACCTTCAAATACTTGTTTGCTTCAGCAAAAGCCATCTTAAGCCTCTGAGGGAACCCCAGTGGTACAGATGATATTCTCACGTTGTTGATGTGCTCCTTCTGGACTTGTGATTTCTCCCTTCAAAATGACTACTTCCAGTGTGAGAAGGATCGGCAGCATCACAGCCCTTGTGACAGAAGCTGTCACTGTCCCATGTACAGAGCAGTCGGCCACCCCGTGTGGCCTCGGCCAATGGTGCATGCTTGCACTCACCTTGGTCGCCCAAGGGCAGCAATGCAATACCCCTCTCCTGAGAAGCAGGTGGGGAATGTTTACTGTCTGCTGGCTGTGCTCAGAGAGACGCCCTCAGAACAACCGTGGGTGGGGAATCCCTGCTTCTGTAGCTCAGCCCAGTCATAGGCTCCACCCTTGTCCGTCCTAGAAATGGCTGCAGAGCCTTCCTGGGGAAGTGGGGACAAAAAAAGGCCAAAAAGGGCACACAGAGAGAAAAGAATAAATCACCAGGAGGCCCAACCTTTCTCTACCTTCACTGGCTGCCCAGATCAGCAGCTCCTCAGACTTTCTCTTTCCTCTGCCCGCTGACCTGCCCTGAAAGGGATGACCCCACAGAGGGGCAGGTGACAGCAGCTTCAGGCCACAAGTCAGGGGAACCTGGAAGTGTCCTGTCCTTGACTAAGATTAAAATCCCACCAGGCACTGAGCCCCAGCGGCTCACTGTCCAGGCTGTGGTACCAGACCTTGGGAGTGTGAGATGCAGGTGCAGCACCACCCAGCCACATGAACTGGCACATATCTCCGACTGCTTTATACCTGCCACCATCGTCTGTGCACTGTGATAAAAAACTACTTACCTCATTGGTTTGTGAGGTTAAAATGATGGGGAGGAAGGAGCTGATTATGTAAAGCACTTGGAATCTTCTTAGGACACAGTAAATGGTATCAGGTGTCATGGCCTTTGGGCATTGCCTTTGTCGAATACCACAGACTGGGTGGTTTAAGCAACAGCAAGCTATTGCTTACAATTCTGGAGGTTGGGAAGTCCAAGATCAGAGTTCCACCCAATTTAATTCCCGGTGACGACTCTTTCTGGATTGCAGACAGCCACCTTCTCCCTGTGTGCTCCTGTGGTGCAGAAAGAAAGGACTCTGGTCTTTTCCTCTGCTTATATGGGCACCAGCACTGACAAACTAGGGCCCCACCCTCATGACCTCATTTAAACCTGCTTCCCAAAGATGTCACCTCCAAATACCTTTACTGAGGGTTGGGGCTTCAAGATATGAGTTTGGGGACAGAGGGACCCAAGCGTGCGGTCCACAGAAGGTTCACTGCATTTCCTGTTAGGGCTTACATTGCCCAGAGGGATAACATCTTAGGTGTGCAGCAGGAATGATATTCTGTGATTAGCATATTCGTGGCAATCAATTGCTAGACACATTCTCTTTATGGGAGGACTTTCTTAGGCTCCATCTCCAAGCCTCTGCTTTGAAATGTCTCTCTTTCTGGTTTGCATGGTTCCTGTCCTGTTGGCTAACACATCTCCCTCTGCTTGGCCCCTCACCAAGAACAATGTGCTCAGCTTGTCGCTTGATTTACCTTCTTCTGAGATACTGCCTCTTAAGTGGACCCTTTTGCTCTGTGCTCTGCAGCCTGGATAACTCCTGAGCTCCATGGTAGATCCACCTCTGGCTTGGTTGGGGGACTCTGACAGCCAGAGAGCTGGGACCTGCAGTGAGTAGGACATGGGATGGGCTCAGTAGCAGCTGGTAGGAAAGGAGATAGGAAAAGATGTGGGCTTAGTTTTAGGTCTATAATATAGAGAAATAGAGATTGCATAAAGGCAGACATAAGGAAATATGACACTAAAAATAAGGAGATACTAAATAATGCAATATTTTTACAATTTCTCTCCTCCGGACTGAGTTCAGGCATGCTCAGAGACTTGGGTCCAGGTCCCTCCTATCAGGCAAGCAATGCATATTGCCCTTTTACAGATGAGCACATGAGGTGGGGCAAAGTGGGGGCACTTTTCCTCTTGGAACTCGGGCCTCTAATTCCTAGATCCCAGCAAAGAGGGAGCCATGAACATGCACAGTGTAAGGACAGGGGCCCCCTTTGTGCATGCCCGGTCTCTCTCTCGCAATGCAGCCTCTAATGGCCTGTGCTCTCTCCCAGGCCCACTCTCCTTTCACTGAGTTTGGTAGCTTAGCACCTGACTGCTCCACTTGATTCACTGCCCTGGGAATCCATGGATCCAGAGTAGGCTGAGAAATGACTGAAATTTGCTTGGCATTTGTACTGGTACTCCCCAGGCAGCTACAGCTGGTAACCAGAGACCCTGGCCTACTTCGTGGAGATGCAGTGAACAGGTTGGGAGGAAACAAGAAGGTCCTGGAGATGCACAGTTCACACCCATGTGGTCACTCATGTGCTCACACGTGAGTATTGTAAGTGAATCAAGTTGTGTTCTTTATCTCTGCAATGGTTTTGGGGTTGCACACTCCCTGCCCCACTCTGCCTATCTCTTCATGGATAAACCAGGGAGGAAGGCACAGTTCACTACTTAATGGACTGCAATTGTACTGTGTATTTTCAGATCCAAGGGAAGTATGCCCTTCTATTACTCTGCATACAGACACAGAGTACTGTTACCCACCATTCACGCATACCTCTGGTTCCTTTGTGTAATAAGCATGTCATTTTATTAAATGTGAAATGGAAGAAGGGTTAGGGAACATTTTATTCTTAACACATGAATGGTGGAAATTCATTTTATATCCCCCAAACCCTGATTATAGGATTCTTGTTGGAGACAAAACAATGGTTTCCAAATTAAGGACTCTGCAATAATTACCCTCAGAAGTGAAATTTTGAGCTTCAGAAGATAAAGAAAGAGGAAGAAGAGGTGGAGTGGGAAGGAGGTAAAAGGGGGAAGGCAAGGAGAGAGAGCAAGAAAGTCAGGAGAACATGTACTGAGGCATCCAGGTAGCAGGAGACATCAGCGGGAAGAAGTCAGAGACTTCTGGAAAATGGCGGGTCTCTGATGGAAGTGGAGAGCCCTGGGTGCTGCCCTTGCGAGCTGTCCCAGGTGCTGGAGGAGTGAGAGGGGAGCTATGATCTGTGGGTTCCTCACGCCAGAAGAACATGGTGAGCACTGCACATGATGGCCTGATGGAAAGAGGCTGGGCACTGAGGCCACAGTGCCCAGGGCCTGGTACTGAGGCTCCCTGGCTTCTGCTGCCTGTTTATCCCTCAGTCACAAGGGCCAGCACATTTGGCCCTTGCCTGTAGTGAAGATGGAGACAACCTAGTTCCTGAGGCAAAGAAGTAGCTGCCCGGTGGGTCCCATGGCCATGCTGGAAAGCTCACTTGAAAGAGCCATGATTTGATAGGAAAAAAGCAAGGATTCTTCCCTGGTTGGTTTGAATGAAAGGAGAAATGGAGGGACTCCTACCTGGACTACAGCTACTGGAGTAGAGGAGCTCCCTGTCCTCACCCTTCTCCATCCATCCCTGACAGTGAGACTCTCCCTCCTTTTTTACTTTCCTCTCTCTCCATATCTGTCTCTTCCTCTTTCTGTCTCTCCTTACCTCTCTGTTTTTCTCTTTCTTGGTTTCTCTCTTTCTGTCTCTGTCTTGGTTTGTCTCTTTTTGTCTCTGTCTCTCTCCCCTTTTCATATAAATGGTGCTACCATAATTCAAGAGGCAGGAGACTCTCCCAGACTGCTGGCTAGCTGGCTGGCTATTTGGATGTTCTGCTCTGTCTTCTGTGCTGTGCCAAGTACTAATGAAGCCACTGAAGAGCTGAGTTGGCTTTATAATGCAACAAAAATTGGTGAAGATGCATCATCCTTTAGCATTTCGAATAGGTTGATCTATGTCAATCCATGAAGAGAACAGTCACTTTTGTCCTTTCAGAAGGAAAACATGGTTACGTTTCACTGGCAAGATGCCCTACTGGCAGCTTGGACATGAGTGTGACTCAGTGATTCATGTAAGTCACATCAGCCACAATGCTAGGGACAGACACAGCCATACCCCATTTTCCGGGTTCAGGCACACTGATCCTTAAGTCACAGGAACACAGACAAGATGGCCCCAGAGGAGAAGGAAAAGAATAAAAAAATCTATACCCCAGGTCTCTGACTCTTTCCCAGTGATGATGATGTGACAATGAGGAAGGACTCTGTTGGGATGAGTCCATCCTAGGGAAATGGCAGGACTCTTTGCTCTCCAGGAACTACCTAGCTAATGCCAGTTGGCCAGTCCCTTTCCCAACAGGGAGGAAATGCTTCTGGGTAAGAGTGTGGGCCAACTCCAGGATCCTTCCCCTGGTTAGATTCTACTGGTCTCATCATTTATTAAACATGTTTTCTAAAAAGAGCAAACAAGATTTCTCCTCCAACTAGCATGTTTCTTGCCACCAGGGATGGTCACTAGGCAGAGAGAACTTGGGGACAGGATCCCTGCTGGTATGGGACAGTTTCCCTAGGAAGTGTAAGTGTAGCTTGCAGCTGTTGGTATAGCTCAGCTCTGAGGACCCACAAGAAATCATCCATTTCCAGACTAGAGACCTGACACCCAAGCTTCTAGCATTGCCAAGGCTGGCCACATCTCCTTGTCGTCACCCATTGAAGTTGGAGCTTAAGGAAAGGGAAGACCCCAGGGAGGGCATGACTATATGCAGGTAGTCCTGAATATAACCAGCATTTTTCCATGCCTTTTCATCCTGGTTGGATACTGGGGAATAAAGGGAGCCAGGAGATCTAAACATGCTCACAAAATACCTCCATGTAAACTAATCAGTTTGATACCCTTTTCACCTATATATTCTTCCCCTGGACAGATGCTGAGATTGCAAAGTTCTGATACCTTTGTGTCCTTGGCTTGACCAGATCTTCTCTGAATTGAGGCACCACTAATGAGGGGGTAGAGGGCAAAGAGAATGGGTCCTTAGGGAAGCTCACGCCTGAGGAAAGAGTAGGCCCTTGGTTTGCCAAGAGTCAGGGCCAGGGGAGGTGAGGGGACCAAACTACTGAGGGCTCCAGTACTGGCCAGGATGCTGCCCTGAGAAGCTTGCCTTAGAGCATTGTACTCACAAAGTTGGCAACACCAGGACTTCTTTGGGGATGGTACACCTCAACCTACCCTCATTCCAACAATGTTTCCTCGCATAGGAGACAGCCCATGCTTCACTCCAGATTGACACGAGACACCTAGACCAATCTTCAGGGACGGGGGAGAAGTAGACAGACTTCCAGTCTTGGAATTTTCACACTGTATGAGTCAGGATTCCCAGAAAAATGGAGCCAATAGGGTATCTATATGTCTATATCTGTATCTATATACAGAGAGTTGTTTTGAGGAAATGGCTCACAAGACGGGGGGCTGGCAAGTCCAAAATTTGCAAATCAGGCTTATAGGCTGGAAAAATCTAGCAAGAGGTAATACTGTGGTCTTGTATCTGAGAGCAGAGCAGAAGCAGAATTCCCTCCTTAGGGACCTAGGTCTTTTCTCTTAAGGCCTTCAACTGATTGGACAAGACCCACCCACAATACAGAGGGTAATTGGCTTTACTCCATGTGTGTTGATTTAATCACATCCAATAAATACCATGTAGCAACATCTATTCTGGTATTTGACCAAATGCTCAGGTATTATGGCCTAGCCTAGTCAACAGGTAGAATTCATCATTGCACATACCTTAGCTACTCAACTGTTCATACATTTCAATATGTTATCGGTCCTAGGGGTCCCTCTAGTATCCTGACCCTTCTTGGGGAAAAAACAAATGTAGCAATCAAAATAACAACAGAGTGGAAGTTACAAGGTAAATTGATGAATGGTTTCAGTAGCAGATGCTATGGGCAAAGCTTCACAAGTGCCCTATAAGAGAGGACACCCCATACCTCCCAAAACATGCAAGGAGAAAAGGTCTCATCCCATCCTCTTTAACAATACCTGGCAAGGGATGGGGTGCTCTTCACCAACCTGAGATAACATCTGCTCGTTTTTTCCTCATCCATGAAATTTGGGGAGGATTAAAAAACCAAAAATGTCCTACTTATCAACATAGCTTTGCCTTTAATTTCACCACAACCGTTCTGATAAATCAGTTAAACATCATGCAAATGTTGGGACTTAAAGTCCTCAGAATATAAAAAAATCTTACAGTGAGGTTCCTGGGTGGCTCAGTTGGTTAAGTGTCTGACTCTTGATTTTGGCTCAGCTCGTGGTTTCAGTGTCGTGAATCAAGCTCTGTGTTGGGTTCTACACTGAGTGTGTAGTCTGCTTGGGATTTTCTCTCTGTCTCTTCCTCTGCCCCCCCACCCCCAAACTCATTTCTCTCTCTGTTTCTCTCTCTCTTTCTTTCTCAAATAAATAGGTAAAGAAATGCAAATAAAATCTTTTTAAAAATCTTACACCAATAATGGATGATTTATCCATTCAATTCAATCCAACAAACACCGGACAGCTAATATGACAGATGTCATGCTAAATCATGTGAGGGGCACAGAAGTGAATCAAAATCTCTGCCACCAGGCCTCTGTCTTCTCCCCCACACTCACAAATTGGGACTGAGAGTACAGGTGGGCTTAGAATGTGTCATGTCATGTCATCCCCCTCACCACTCCGCAAACACTTTGAACAGCTTCCCACGCCACTCCTTCAAAGCCAGTCCTTATGGTGGCTTCCTGGGTCTCTGTGACCTCCCCAGTTCCCTCCCTAACTTCCCTGACCCCCCTTCCTACCACTGGCCCCTAGGCCCACTCCACTCCAGCTACAGTGGCCCCCTTCCGGGAATCCGATAGGCTGGCATACTCCCCAGCACAGCCACAGCACTTACCTCAATCTTCGCTGGGATTATTCTTTCTACAGGACTGCCCATCCAGGAAGTGACAAACCCATGGTTTTCCCCAGATTCTCCTTGAAGCATTTCTGTCACATCTTCTTTAAAGGATGGGCAAGCTTAAAGAAGCTCGGACTTCTCTAAAGTCCGAACACTTGCCTCTTCCTTAATGCAAATGGTGCTTCCAAAAGGGCTTGTCTTCTATAGTAGCTACACACCACCCCTGGGACACTGCGTTCTTTACTCATTTACTCCACAAATCCCTTATACTGGTCACCCACTGCTGCATAACAAATGACTGCCCACTTAGCAGCTTTAAACAACATACAATTTATTATCTCCCAGTTTCTGGGCATTAGGGGTCTGGGCATTAGGATCTAACTGGGTCCCTGCTCAGGGTTATAGGCTGCAGTGAAGGTGACAGGCAGTCTCATCTAGAGGCTTGACAGGGGAACAATCTGCGTCTAAGCTCCCCCAGGTTGTTAGAAGAATTTGTTTCCTTGTGGTTGTAGGCTGAGAGTTTCACATTGCTCTCCGGCAACCAGCTGGAGGCTGCTGTCCATTGCTAAAGGCCACAGCAGTTCCTTGCCACGAGCCCTCCATAGGCAGTCACAACACGTAGCTGGCTTCTTCAAGTCCAGCAGGAGAATGAGATGAGTTGGCTAGGAAGACAGGGTCGTAACATAGTCTTATAATCATCCCTTTAGGCATAGTCTCTCAGTCAGTGGCACCTCACAGAACCCACCTACGCTCAAGGGGAATGGATTATGCAAAGACACAAACACCAAGGGAGGGAATCACGGGGACCACCTTTGAGTCTGTCCACCACATCTTATTTTGCATCTAACTCATTCTAGCCTAGGCAATCACGAACTTCAAATTAATGGAGAGGGAGATGGCTCCTAGCACGGAGGATTTACCCTATGTGATTTATTTGGACCAGAGCTTGAGCCTTCCCAGATTTCCACCCCAATCACAAAAAGTCCTGATTTGCAAAAACATAGTTGCCTGGGGCGGGGCGGGGAGGGGGCGCATGGCTGTGAGGAGGACAGGGGTTTCCTGTGTTTCCCTAAAGGAAACATGGCCCCATGAAGATTGGAACTAGCACTTAACCAAGAAGCAACTTTAGCAACCAGGTAATACCTAACTGCGGCTCGCAGAGGCAGCTTCCAAACCCCAACCCAGCTGTTTCCTCTGCCATAGCCAAAGAGCAGAAAGCCCTGAGCAGCAAGAAGCATGGATGGTGATGGACATCCTTCCATATCAGTAACCATTAAGTGTCAGAAATTAGTTCACCTCAATGGCAGGCTGTTGCTTACCAGTTTATTACACTTGACCCGATAGCTATGAGATGCCCCTCTCACGACAAATGCCTTCGCACCGTGCAAATGAAATAAAAAGGGCTTAGAAGAAAGAACTCCAGCTCACATTCTTTAAATACCCTTGCCCTCCAGCAGCAACCCTGCTAGAGCCCTGCTAAAAGGTGATCCTTCTGAAAACTTAATCGCTAGGGCAAGAGCTTTTCTTCTCCTCCTACAATAAATTGTGAATTAAAAAAAGAAAACATGCTGAGCTTTAATTTTAAACAGTCACCCTGGGGGTGGTGGAAACACAGCCGGCTTTGACTTTCTGTTTGGCTTCTGGCTGGGAGGACTTGAGGGCTGTCAGAAGTGGGTGTTATTGCTATCGACCTGGCAAAATCACATTCTTCTCTCTGTGGAGAAGGGGGGAAAGTTAAAGAGCTCAGGGAACAGTGGGTATGTTCCCAGAGGCAGGCACAACCATTGGGACCCCAGCACTCAGCCCATCCCCATCAGGCCAGGGGTGAGGAAATCTCGAGATTTTTGCCAAGGGAGGGGCTACAGGAGAAATGGACAGCGGGAAAATGCGCACTGAACACTATGCAGCTCCAAGGGCAGAACTTGGGCTCCATCCCTATGTCTTACCTTTTGAATGCCTTTGGGCAAGACAGTCACCTTCACTTGCCTCGCCTGTAGAGTGGGGAGAAGAATGGCTGTTCTGTTCACCAAATAGCACTGAAAATGGCCATCGGTGTTAAGTTCTTGGTAACATGTAGTGTATTTTGCAAATAGGAGATGATATTACAACTATGAATTAGAGTTTTTCCCTCTTTCCCTCTGTTTTACCTTGTTTCTTCTATTCTCTCTATGGATTTTTTTTTTTTAAGTCCTGAGTGTAACCTCTATAAAATTTGGGAAGCAAGATCCCACACCACTGGTATACTGCTCAGAGAACATCTTTAGCGTGTCTGTTCAAACCGACCACCTCTTTCTTCCCACCTGACCTTTCTATGATTGGGACTCAGCAGCAACTATGGGGACATAGGGCTTTGAAAGGAGGGCAAGTGATCTTGGGCAAGGATAGAGGAACCCCACATAGAATGCTGCCTTGGGTTATCCCTAGCCCCTGTCCATTTCCCGCACAGTCTACCAGCAGAAGCCTCATACGAGACTGCATGATGACCTTGACACAGGATAACAGGCCATATTAGTTTGTTAGCACTGTCAAAACAAAGTACCATGGCCTGAGTGGTTTACACAAGAGAAATCTATTTACTCACACACCATTCTAGAGGCTAGAAATTTGAGCTCAACCTGTTGGCAGGGTTGTTTCCTCTGGGGCCTCTCTCCTTGGCTTGTAGATGCCACCTTCTCCCTGTGTCCTCACATGATATTCCCTCTGTGAGTGTCTGCGTGCTGATCTCCTCTTCTTATAAAGATACCACTCACATTGGATTTGGTCCCACCCATGACCTCACTTTGCTTTAATTACTCTTTAAAGACCAGTATCTCCAATTACAGTCACACGCTGAGGTGTTGAGCTGAGCATTGGGGTTTCCACATATGAATTTGGGGAGGGACATAATTCAGACCGTAATGAAGACACACGTGAGTGTGATAGCTCCATGGGTCAGGGGTAAGGGATACATGAATGTTTCAGTTTCCTCATCTTTAAAAAAACTCTCAAAAGGAGTAAATTAGATCACTATGTAGATGTTCAATATATGGTAGTCAAATGGGAATCAGAACTCTGGAGAATCTCCCAACTTCTCTTGTTGACAAACTGGTTTTTCTTGCCACTGTCTTACTACCATTATCACCCCAGGGAAGGGAGCCAGACATGTTTAGTAACCAAATAACATAATACTTCAGTGCTGCTCTTTGAAGATTGTGACATCTGTAATTGAGATCTTTATCTTTGCAACAAATGAACTGAGGGCCAGAACTTCTCACCAACCAAAAGTAGGGGAACTTAGTGGGTGGGCCACAGGAGAGCGGGGCTGATGAGAGACATGGGAAGGCAGGGGAGTCTATTCCTGGCTGAGGCAGGAAACTGGGAGGATGAGACTCAACCCAGGAGAGGTGGAGGTTGCTTTCGGGGCTGCATGACTTCCAGGCAGCCCTGGAGTTTTCTGGGGAGGAGGCAAACCCTCACTGGAAGGACCAAGCCAGACAAATCAAAAGGGAGATGGAGCCAGGGGGACTCCCAGGGCAGGACTGAAAGGCCCAAGAAGGCAGGGGACCAGAGAGAGGGGTCATTTGGAGCAAGAAAGGGAAGTTCTTCCTCTACACAGGAGGGTGGATCCTCGACTCAAAGAGTCCCTGAGGGCTGGGGTGGTGCAGTGGGACCCACTGTAGGAGGTGGGAACAGGTACAGGGAGCAAGTGAGAGTCACACCTCAGAAAGCACCACCTGATTTTATCTCAGGGTGTTCATTGGGTCCAGGAGACTTGAAGACATGCATAAAGTCCAAGGCTGACATCCTCATGAGGTGCCAAGAAGGCTGCTCTGTGATGGTGGGGGTTGGGGACTAGAAAGTGATCTCTGCAAACAGCCATTTATATGCTTTGGATTCTTGGCTTTGCTTTAATTTTCCTCCATTTTCTAACAAGGAAAGTTCTTGAGTGTGCTTTCATCTCAACTAAAGAGATAAGGAAACTTCCTTCATTTCTGTGAAGGGCTGGCTGAGGTTGCTATGGAGAGAGCACCATTCCCCCTTTAATGACTCCAGAGTTGGACTTGGGTCCTGATCACCTCAAAAGCCAAGATCATCAGCAGAGTAAGATGCTAGAATGCAGAAGCAGATGCCAGAGGCTGAGAGTTTCTGGGGCAATAAAACGTCCACTTACTGCCCAGAAGGCTTCACTTTTCCATGCTGCTTTCCATGAGACCAGTCGGTGAAGCATTCCCGCAAAGAAGCCAAAGAGCAGATACTCCCAGAGGGTACCGGTCCATCTGTCAGCCATTCACAGCCTCATGTCCCCTGGTGGTCACCTGAGGTGAAGGTAGGTTGTGCAAAAGGAAGGAAGAAAGAAGTAATGCTGGAGCCCAAGAGAGTTTCTGTGGCTGAAGAACATCAGGAAAAGCTCTAGGTTCCTGGAAACTGGGGAAGGGCATGTGACAAAAAGTGAAGAATGGAGCAGAGAAGGAGGGACAGGAAGCAGAAGACTCACTTGGCCCCACCAAGGAAGGGCCCAATGTCCAATGAGAAACACTGTCATTCTTCATTAACTTGGGAAATGGCTCACCTAGAGAAAGGTCTTTAAAAATGAGTCCCAGACAAATATGGTTTTAGGACCCCAGGATGGCCAGGACCCATGCACCCTTCAAGCACCTCAGAAGTTCTCCTAGGAATCTGCAGTTGGGTTGAAAGACAAAATACAGAATGCAAAGATAAATTTGGATTTCAGGTACACAAGGAATAATTTTTTTTTAGCATCAGCATGTCCAATACAATATTTGGGACATGCTGATGCTATAAAAATTATTCCTTGTGTATCTGAAATCCAAATTTAACTGGGCGTTCTCTGTGTCTACCTGTTAAATCTGGTGGCCTGAGCCTGCAGGGCTACCAGCATTTGTCATTTTTTAAGTTGTAAGGAATGGATATGGTTTGGACAGGCTGTTCCTTGGGCTGCCAGATAATGTGACATCACAGATGGTTGGCTGGGCTGACTCAAGGGTTTGTTCATCCCTTCCTAAATGTATCAGTGCTCTTGGCTGCCACATATAGACAACTGATTCAATTGGTTTAACCAGAAGAACATTTATTGTCCCCCATAACTGGGAATCCAGAGACAAGCCATGTTTCAGATGCAGTGTGATCAGTGGTGTATGTCCTCAAGGTTTTCTACTTGTCCACTTTGCCATTCTCCATGTTAACTGTATCCATGGCTGAGAGCAAGATGGCAGCAGCAACACCAGTGTCACTCCCGAACATGGTCTCATTATTGGCACAATGTCTCAGGTATAGCGGAAGAACAGGACAAAGGCAAAGAGTTATTCAGTATCCCATGACTTTGGACTTGTGGCCAGTGACGAATAAGAAAAGAAGAACATATTGACTAAACATGCAGTTGGAAGAAGTTATCTGAATATGTATTAATATATAAAAACTCACAGTGCAAATGATTACAACTACGTTTTAAAAATTGCAATTGATTAGTGAATATAGTAAAAAGTAGGGTGTTAATGGGACTGTCTACATCACATTCTTACACTGTTTTCCAAAATTTAGTATGACTCTCAAAGAATGGACTAAAACATTTGGTTTGCTTTATCCTACCTTTGGGAAATTACCTGTTGCTGACAAATGCACCAAGTGCAAGACTCAGGAGCAGTTTTCTCTGTGGTTTATAAACATTGATTTATGGAAATGCTTCCCTGCTGGGTCATCTCAGCGTATAAGACACCACATGAACTTGACCCTCATTCTCTCTTTTATCTGTTCTCTTCCATAAGTCACTTCCATAAAGTCAAGGACTATTTACCCAGGCACTAATCTATGTGAACAGTGTAGATGCTTTTTTCAAATGTCATTTAAAAGCAACTCTTCAAGAAATATTGCCAAAGGGTCCATACTTTAACACAGTAAGAGATCAAGAAAATACACATTGGCACTTGTAGCCCCAGCCTTTTCTGACTTCTCTAAAAATAATTAAAAAAAAAAGTAGGGAAGGCCTTGTCAAAGTTTTGAAATATCAAATCCCAAATCAAATTTATCAGATTTGATTTCCAATTTTCTATGAAATATGAGGGCAGAGTTAACATAGGTAATGGGAATCTGAAAGAAATCCTTTGGGGTGCCTGGGTGATTCAGTAGGTTAAGAGTCTGCATTCGGCTCAGGTCATGATCCCAGGGTCCTGAGTAGGAAGTCCACTTTTCCTCTGCTTGCTGCTCCCTCTGCTTGTGCTCGCTCTCCCTCTGTCAAATAAATAAATAAACTCTTAAGAAAAAAAGAAAAGAAAAGAAAACACTCTTGGCATTTTATTTTCTCTTCTACTGAGTAAATAGTCCTTGATGAAGAGCTTACAGTTAGACTAGAGCGTATATTAGAAAAATAAAACTCTTGTGTTCAGAAGTGTCTTCACATACACTTTCTCCACCAAATCCATCAGAAATCAATATTTATCAAGATAGTTATCAAATCTCTTCCAAAAATACTTGAAAATGTATTTAATCTCAATGTACTTTTGAGAGCACTTCCAATCTAAAACTGGTACCACCAGAAAGAAGTGTGGGGGAAATCAGAGGCTTGGTTTAACTAAGCAGACCTGGATTCTGGTCCTATTTCTGTCCCACACTGTCATTGTGACCTTGGGCAAGATGAAACTCCCTGGGTCTCAAGTTCCTTGAAAAGGAAGGACAGCATTCAGCTATGCGTCACTAAAACCCAACCACCTTGGCTTATCGAGAAAGGGTTTAACTTTCTCAAAAATATCATACTTGGGTCAGCTGCAGCAACCACACAATGACATCCCAGCTTGCCATCTTTTTATTCTCTGTCTTCTTTAGCTCATGACTTCATCCTCACCTTTGTCATCTTTTGGTGGTAAGATAGCCCTTCCACCTCCAAGCTCACAAAAAAAGAAAGAGGAGAAAAACAAGAAAGAAGAAAAACAGCTTCCTCAGAAACTCTGAGATTACATCTGCACAACGCATTGATCCAAACTGTGTCACATGGCCCTCAGACTCACCTTCCCTAGATGCTAATCCTGGGAAAATGAGCCATTTCACTGGTACCATGTAGCCACAAATAAAATGGAAGTTCAACTGATAAAGAAGAAGAGGGAAATATATGTTTGGTTGGTAAACAGCAATGTCAGCCACATGCCTCAAGAGAAATAAGGACCCTGCTAGTTCCCATTCTACTATTCATTCATTCTTGCACTCAACAAATACATGTTGAATGCCTTCTCTCTCCAGACAGTCTTCTGGGTACTGGGATGCAGTACTACATATCTATGGATATAATTGGCAGAACAGTAAATATTGATTGCCTTGGACCACTAGCCCCATAAAGTGGTCCTAGAAAAACCAAGAGCTGATACAAAACAGAGGCTTCCCTTACTCATTCAGGAGACCACACAAGAAGCAACAATGGGTAACAGCTTATCTCAAGAGCCTAATTGCAGCCCGAATTATAGTCTCCCCCTTCATTCTCTGGTTTAGTGCTTTAGAATGCTGTAACTTTGATCCACAAGCAAAGAGGATCCTCTTAGAGGAAAGAAGGTGAGGTCATGATTCCAGATTTTTTGGTGACCCATGAAGTATTCCTATCTCTTCCTACCTGTTCCCTACGGGTCATAGCTCATTGGGAGACCAGTTCAGGTAGTTTATATCACCATTTAAATAAAAACTCCGCTGAAAATCCTGGAACCTTCATCTGCTGCTGCTGCCAGGATAAGCTGGAACAAACCTTTTGGGAAGAAGTGGGGAAGTCACATCAAGAGCATTGAAACCTTTACACTCACTGATCCAAGACTCCGATTTTACTTCTGGGAACCATACTAGGAAAATCATTCAAACTGCAGAAAACATTCATGCACTGAGATGTTCACTGTGGCATTTGATATAACAGCACACAAGGGAAACAGTCTAAATATTCATCAGTAGGAGAATATGGTATATATACTCAATAAAATGTAATACAACACTAACCATGATGGTTATAAAGACCATTTCTCATCAAGAAACATGTGTTGGTGAATGGTTAAGTGGAAATTGCAAGATACAAAGTTATGCATAAACTATCATTACAATATTTAAGTTATATGCACAAGGAATAAATACTTTAAAAATGTTAATAGTGAGTAAGAAATTACATGACTATAGGTGGTCAGACTTTAAGTGAATTTTTTTCTTAGTCTTCAGATTCTTATGAATGTTTACATGGCTTCTTAATGGGAAAATTAATTTATAATTCAAAAAATGTAGGGAAATCAAGGGTTTCATGAGGTACTTTACCTTTTCTTCTGTGAGATATAAATTCTGGGGGAAAAAATAAGAAATAAGTCCTTTCACTGCTATGGCTCAGAAGAAAGTGTAGGAAGAGATAAAAACAGAAAAGGTAATGCTTGCTCTGAATTTTACCCAAGTTAGTAGCATTCACTTTTTATTTAAACTATTGTACGTAAATAGCTCTTTTCCCTTAAAAAGCTCTTTTCCCTCTACTTAAATTCTTAAGTTCCAAAATCCATTTTCCTAGGTTGAGAAGAATATTATGGCAACATCCAGATTTACTGGCCAAAAAAGCCACCAATTTCCCCTGAATCATTTAGGCAACCCAAGAAAAAGATATCCTTTTAGCCCAACTTACTATTGTATTTTTTCAATGCAGAACAGGCATTACCTGTTCCACCTTTTTCTCTTTCCACGAAAATTGCCTAAGCAAAGCTAGCCAATGCATCTGCAAGTCAAGTTGTTATTTCAACATTTTACCAACCTGTCCCAACCTGTACCAGCAATCACACTGGAGAGAAACTTGTTGTCCCACCAGGGAATGGAAATTAGTTCAGCCTAAAACTGGAATCTGGGTCTGAATGTTTCAAGTCTTCTCTCAATTCTTCTCTCAATTCAGGCTATAGAGTGATGGCTCCTGCAGGTTTCTCCATGCTCTGATGAACCCAGACCTCTGGTTACATTACCTTCAGTCATCTTAGATGGGTTTTCAAAGTACCCACCTGGTTTAGAGCTCTGCTTAGCCTCCCTTTGTTGGGAGCACAAGAATGACCAAGTGCCTACCTTCAAGGAGCTTATAGTCTCATCAGAAAGGCAGATGGTCACAATACACAATAGACACCCAAATAATAAATGGCCACAAAGAAAATTCGTGGGCTTGGGAGGTGGACATAGGCTGAGAATGGAATGAATATCAAGGTTTTAAGTTCAATCACAAGAGAGAGAACATGGACAGGGTCGATTTTCAACCCCATTCTGGAGGTTGTGACTAGGCTATTTGGGAGTTTTTCATTTTTAAGCATTTTAGAGCAGTGGTTCTCAACTTCAGTGGTCTAGAGGGAAAAGGTTTGAACTCTTTGAGAATCAGATGAGTGTTATGGAAACCTGTCCCAGAAAATGTACATGTAATACATACATAAATATTTGCATATAATGTCAGAAGATTCATGGATTGTTTCCCTCTAAAGCTATCAATGGATATCGAAGAGAACACAAATAATATTGAGCATTTTCTGTATTTCAGAATCTGAATTAATTCGGTCCATATATTCTTTCCTTTGATCTTTACAACAAAACAATAATACATGAAGTATTGTTTCAATTATATAGATAAGGAAACAGGTTCAGAAAAGTTGCTTGCCCAAATTAGAAGGTGGATTCCAGCCAAGTCAAGCAGCCAAATATGTACATTTCATATAAACAACTAGAGGAGATAGATATCATTATGACCCCATCTCCATCACCAACACCATCTTACAGATGAAGATGTAGAGGTATAGTTTTGGAAGTTTAAGAAACTTTCCATAAGCCATGGGAATCACAGATTAAGAACTTTTGACAAAAAGTCAGGACAGAAGGTAGATGCTTTGACATCCCAAGTAAGGCATACCTGCAGGGAAGTTTTTGAAGCAAAAGACTTCACATCTGGCTTGCCACTTGAAGTATTTGTTTCTCTCTGGTGGGATGCAGAGGGAAGGAAGGCTACAATTAGCACTGTCCTTTTGCCATGACCCTAGAGCAGCTTCAGAAGTCCAGAAAGAGCCCTGACTCCCAGCCAATGTGAGTAAGAGGGAGCTGCAGGAGATACTTATGAGAACCACATGCTAATCTGGAAGTTTTGAACCCTGGGCCAGAGCCCAGCCCTTGCTCCAAAGAATAAAAAAAGAAGTGAGTCAGTACTCTGACTCACATGATGTCATGCCATCACGCAATCCATCCATCAATACACTGCTTATGGAACCACAATGCTGTGCCCAGCACGTGGAGAGGTCATTCAGTCCTTTAGGGCCAGGAATGTGAAGAAGCTGAAGCAAAAAGGGGGAAACCCTCACTGGCATGGACCATGCAACCATCTTCAAATTCCCTTCACAATAGCTGCCTCCAGAGAGTTGAGACTTCCTTCTATCACCAAATAAAATATTTCTAAACACCTCATTTGGCAACATTTTCAAGCCAGTGATAATACTTCAGTCTCACCACATTTTAGACTAGAAGTGGTATTAAACATCATATTCACTAGGCCTGGTGCCAAGGACGTTGGGTTGTTTTCAGAAGTCAAGATCCCCATCAGAGGATAAACACTGCCAGTTTCAAAGATAGCTGAAAAATCTGTCTCTGAGAACAAGAAGTTACATCTGATTGGAGCCGTCAGAAAGACATGCTTTGTTTTTACTTGTGTGCAAATTTCATCTCTCATCTTATACCTAAAGGGGACAGGATAGAGCAATGGTTAAATTGTAAGCCTTGATGGCGAAGTATCCATGTCCAGCCACTTGCTAGTTATGTGGCCTTAGGCATCTTCTTGCAGTCTCAGATTTCATCCATAAAATGGAAATAATAACCTTGATTATTTCAAAAAGGGTTGTTGGGACAATTAAACAAAGTTGTGTGTATAGGATCTGGCACAAGATAAGCCTTCAATAATAATAATAATAATAACAGTTATTATTACTATATACTTTTGAGAACAAAGACTTTATGTCCTTAGAATATACAGGTCAATGTCTAGACACTCAGATATTTCGTGAATAAAGAAATAATTCTATAATTATGTAATTGTGCAGAACAATTTCTCCCCAAAAGATCATCCACTGGTATGTCCATTTTAGCAACAGGCTAGCAGTTAACTAATTAGATATTTTTCAGGCCAAAGAAAACTATGTAACCATGATAGAATTATCCTTGAACCTCTCATTTGTGAGAGCATTCCATTCAGATCGAATTTACAATTATTTCTACTGAACTCAGAAATAAAATGAATTTCTTTTCTAATAGCAGAAAGAACACTCAGAGACATCCTACCAGGTTCTTTGCCTTGTTTTGATCTCATAAAATACGACATGGAAAAGAAAACAAACGAAAATAAAACACTTCAAATGTTCCATTGCCATGAACTCCAACTGTGTTAAAGAACCGAGCAGAATAGAAATTGTTGTCTCACTTGTCCAGTTCCTCCCAAGGCAAATAATTTGGAAGCAAGAATCATGGAGTTCCTGTGACGTTGGACTTCCAGCATCCAGCAAGCTATCAATCCACCATAGACCTCAAGAAGCAATCCTTGGTAAAATCTCAGTATTTAATGGTCATTCATAAAATAAAACAACAACAAACAAAAACCAGTGCATCACCATTGTATGCAAGAGCCCTGAGAAAGCAAGCTTAGCTTCCTCCCCCTTTCACATCTCCTCCCCAATGCACTCTATACCCAGAGAGGCAACCAACAACCACCACCTCAACATGTCCTTATGAGCAAGAACTTGGCAGCATTTCTCCCATAAGGTGCTCAGTTTATGATGATGAGCGGTCCCCAGCTTCTACCTGTTTTTGCTCAGAAAGCTGCTCTTGACAAGGTGGGGCTTTCTCATCCCAAACATGTCCACAGGCCTTCAAGAAGCAGTCAGATGCATGTTGCCATGACAATGACCAAACCTAAAGGGAAGATGATGTTAGCAGACAGAAGCTTGGGTTTCTCTGATTGTTGGACATTGTTTTGTGTCATTTATGTGGGAATGGGCAGTTGGGTGACATCTTAGGGGTGAACCCTAAGACACATCTACACAGCTGTCCCTGTCCAGTTAATTCAGAGTCAAACATGTGGTTTAAGTACCTCACCCAACTAATAAAAGTCATCATACCAGAGAACCTCTGTAATATTGGCTCTGGGCGAGCCACATGCGCAAAACCATGATACTGTGGCTGGCACTGTCCCTCTGGGTTTGATCTCCCCTTGGTTGTCTCTTATGAGTCACAGATCAGTTCTCAGTTTACACTGGAGGCATCCGACCCAGAGCCTATAGATCAAATCCAGATACAGCTGCATTTGCTTGGTCCGCCCGGTATTGGCCCATGTGGGGATTTCCAGAATATTATTATTTACCAATGCGTTTTTTAAAAGATTTATTCATTTATTTTAGAGGGGAAGGGGCAGAGGAAGAAGGAGAGAGAATCCTCAAGCAAACTCCCTGCTGAGCTTGGAGCAAGATGCAGGGCTCAATCCCAAGACCCGGAGATCATGACCTGAGCAGAAATCAAGGGCTGGATGTTCAACCGCCTGAGCAACCCAGGCACCCCATATTATTTGCAGATACATTTTTAAATTAAGGTATCTGTATTAAATATCCAAACATGTGACTTCTCTCGAAGGCTCAGGAGATCTGATGGGCCATCACTCCTGAACAGCAGCAACCATTTGGGTCTGATAAGTTGTTATCTCCTTTAGAATGAGCTCTCCATCTCACACCACACCCTGTTTTTCACCCATCTGACCATTTCATACATGTGCATTACTTTCTGTGTACCCATATGAATATACTGTATGTAAATCCTGCCATGGAACATGATTTGGTCTCCGTGTTTCAGGTGAGCTGTCCACCAGGTAGGACTCCACTTCACTGGGGTGATGTTGTTGGCTGACTCTCAGACACCAGATCAGAGATCACAAGTCTGAAGCACCTGGAACCCTACCTGAACTCTACCACACATACCCCATAGTCCTTGTCCCATTGACTGTGCTCAACAGGCTTAGCAGCTCTCAGCAATGACACCAGTGAGTAATCCCTTATCCTTGGGACCTTCAGGAATCCCCAGGACCTCCTGAGAAGGAATGTAACCAACTTCAACTTTATGAAAAATTTTGGTCCTCAGGGGCCCAGAGCACCAATGGTGGATAGCACTCACAATTTCAGCTTTGCCATCTCTCTGTCTTCAAGTTGGGCTCCACTAAAAATTCCAAACCAACAGTAAAAGTCTTCTAAGAGAAAAATATTCAAGAACTTCCCTTGATAGCAAATTCCAATGCTTGACAATCCTCCCGCTTTATGAGGGACTATTTTCATATCCAACCAAAAATCACCCTTGGAGGGTTCTCCTTTCTCCACATCCCCTCCAACACATGTTGTTTCCTGTCTTGCTAATTTTGGCCATTCTAACTGGTGTAAGGTGATATCTCAATGTGGTTTTAATTTGAATCTCCCTGATGAACATTTTTTCATGTGTCTGATAGCCATTTGTATGTCTTCATTGGAGAAGTGTCTGTTCATATCTTCTGCCCATTTTTTGATATGATTATCGGTTTTGTGTGTGTTGAGTTTGAGGAGTTCTTTATAGATCCTGGATATCAACCTTTTGTCTGTACCGTCATTTGCAAATATCTTCTCCCATTCCGTGGGTTGCCTCTTTGTTTTCTTGACTGTTTCCTTTGTTGTGCAGAAGCTTTTGATTTTGATGAAGTCCCAAAAGTTTATTTTGGCTTTTGTTTCCTTTGCCTTTGGAGACATATCTTGAAAGAAGTTGCTGTGGCTGATATCGAAGAGGCTACTGCCTATGTTCTCCTCTAGGATTCTGATGGATTCCTGTCTCACGTTGAGGTCTTTTATCCATTTTGAGTTTATCTTTGTGTACGGTGTAAGAGAATGGTCGAGTTTCATTCTTCTACATATAGCTACCCAGTTTTCCCAGCACCATTTATTGAAGAGACTGTCTTTTTTCCACTGTATATTTTTTCCTGTTTTGTCAAAGATTAACTGACCATAGAGTTGAGGGTCCATATCTGGGCTCTCTACTCTGTTCCACTGGTCAATGTGTCTGTTTTTATGCCAGTACCATGCTGTCTTGGTGATCACAGCTTTGTAGTAAAGCTTGAAATCAGGTAACATGATGCCCCCAGTTTTATTTTTGTTTTTCAACATTTCCTTAGCGATTCGGGGTCTCTTCTGGTTCCATACAAATTTTTGGATTATTTGCTCCAGCTCTTTGAAGAATACCGGTGGAATTTTGATTGGAATGGCATTAAAAGTATAGATTGCTCTAGGCAGTATAGACATTTTAATAATGTTTATTCTTCTGATCCAAGAGCATGGAATGGTCTTCCATCTTTTTGTGTCTTCTTCAATTTCTTTCATGAGTGTTCTGTAGTTCCTCGAGTACAGATCCTTTACCTCTTTGGTTAGGTTTATTCCCAGGTTCTTGGTGCTATAGTAAATGGAATCAATTCTCTAATTTCTCTTTCTGTATTTTCATTGTTAGTGTATAAGAAAGCCACTGATTTCTGTACATTGACTTTGTATCCTGCCACGTTACTGAATTGCTGTATGAGTTCTAGTAGTTTGGGGGTGGAGTCTTTTGGGTTTTCCATATAAAGAATCATGTCATCTGCGAAGAGAGAGAGTTTGACTTCTTCATTGCCAATTTGGATACCTTTTATTTCTTTGTTATCTGATTGCAGTTGCTAGGATTTCTAATACTATGTTGAACAAGAGTGGTGAGAGTGGGCATCCTTGTCGTGTTCCTGATCTCAATGGGAAGGCTGCAAGAATGCAAGTTGGTGCAGCCTCTTTGGAGAACAGTGTGGAGATTCCTCAAGAAATTAAAAATAGAGCCTCCCTATGACCCTGCAATTGCACTACTGGGTATTTACCCCAAAGATACAGATGTAGTGAAAAGAAGGGCCATCTGTACCCCAATGTTTATAGCAGCAATGGCCACGGCTGCCAAGCAGTGGAAAGAACCAAGATACCCTTCAACGGACGAATGGATAAGGAAGATGTGGTCCATATACTCTATGGAGTATTATGCCTCCATCAGAAAGGATGAATACCCAACTGTTGTAGCAACATGGACGGGACTGGAAGCGATTATGCTGAGTGAAATAAGTCAAGCAGAGAGAGTCAATTATCATATGATTTCACTTAATTTGTGGAGCATAACAAATAGCATGGAGGACATGGGGAGTTAGGAGAAGGGAGTTGGAGGAAACTGGAAGGGGAGGTGAACAATGAGAGACTATGGACTCTGAAAAACAATCTGAAGGGTTTGAAGAGGTGGGGGGGTAGGAGGTTGGGGGAGCCAGGTGGTGGGTATTAGAGAGGGCACGGATTGCATGGAGCACTGGGTGTGGTACAAAAACAATGAATACTGTCGTGCTGAAAATAAATTTAAAAAATGATTTAAAAAAATCACCCTTGGAGCAGATCAAAGGCATTTTGTCTTAGTCAATCAAGAGAAATAGGGAAGTACTACTCACCACTCCTTGCAAAACACATCCTTTTTTTTGGAAAAAAAAAACACACTATTATTAAATCACCATACAGCCTTCTCCTCTAACCACTAAATCCTATTTCTCAATCCTTTAATCATTCTTGAAGCTCTCACCTGAACTTCTCTGTGTTTTCTCCATCTTTCTTGATTCATACAACTCAACACTAGATGCAGTATTCTATCCAGGTTCTGAACAGTGCTAAATGTAACAGGGCCTGCTCTGTGGTTTCTGATTCTGTGGTCTACTCTTCTATTTGATTTCAAAACCAGAGCTCTTCTCCTGCCAGTTCATGATCAACCCAAGAGCCACATGATTTTTAGATATTTTTCAGCTCTACATGCATCTACCCTATCATTGTTCACCATAGATGCAATAGGTTGGGTTTTTTTCCTCTACAAACACAATGCCCTTTGTCACTTCTGAGCTTTGCTTTTATTGGTTTCTTTCCACGTCTCCAAGCTACCAAGGCCACTTTGGATTCTGAACCCATAACATGATGCTGATTTTTTTTTTATAAACATATATTTTTATCCCCAGGGGTACAGGTCTGTGAATCACCAGGTTTACTCACTTCACAATGCTGATTCTTAAAGTCCCCTATCCCCACTTGAAGAAGTCACATGGTACTTGTGAGGTACGCTTTCTCTTTTACCACTGCCTCCCTGAGAATGCACTCCCACCTTCAGCAATGATCTTGTTAGCTCTTTGTCTAAGCTCTTCAATTCCTTATGTGACACAATATTTTGTGAACCTAGAACTTTGCTAGTCAGATTGTTGTCCATGGATAAAAAGTATCCTCTTTACTTGGAAACTTGTGAAAAATGAAGAATCTCAGGCCCCACCCCAGAGCTACTGAGTCAGAATCTTCATTTTAACAACACTATCAGCTGATTCATATGGAGATTGATGTTTGAAAGGTACTGGTTTATATTACAGTTTTATTGATATAATCTATTTTGTAAGAAATTGGAAATGTTTACCGAATCATAGCTAATAGTGCATCTATGTTTTTGTCCACATTCTAGTTCTACCAGTAAGTTCTTGGAATGTTATTATTTTTATGAGGCAAATTCATTAGAAAGTAAAGATTATATAGTTCTGATGAAAATTCATTTAATTCAACATTTATTGAGTACCGTGGACTGAGCTGTTTGTTGTAGGACATACAAATATACACGAGACACTTTCCATCTTTGAGTAATTTACAATCACGTAGTGCACATACATCAAGAACTCTAACATGTGTTGAACTATGGTAGGTGGGTTAAACAATGTGCTGTGCATTCAAAGAAAGAAGAATGCAACATGCGTTCGCTCCTAAGAAAATAAATTTTTCTCTTGGAACGTTCTCAATAGAACATGGTTGGTTCTCCAGAACCCATGTATGTCCTACACAATCCTGCCCCCCCACAGATGGTTGATTTCACTGAGAAAGACAAGTGTAAGGAGAAAACTAGCACCTCTTTCCATCAGCAAATCTACCACCCAACCTGCCTCTGTGTCCTCCCTCCTGCCCCAGTGGATGAATTCTTTCTGCTGCCATCCAGGGCCACTCACTGCTGAATCCCATCTCCTCTTGCCTACTCAAGGACTTTGCTCTTGCAGTTACCTCTTCTCTCTCCTGAATGATCAATTTTCTTACTCCTCTATCAGTGTTTCTCAGCCAAGAGTGATTGTTCACCCTCCAAGAAACATTTGAAGATGCCCGGGAACATGTTTGGTTGTCATGACCAGTGGGGAGTGCTACTCGGATATAGGGGGGTTAAGAGTGCCAAGGTTGAGAAACCCTGTCTTAGATCATTCTCATTCAGCACAGAAATATGATGTAATTTCCCTATTATGGACTGAATTATGCTCCCCACCCACAAATTCACATGTTGAAGCCCTAACCCCTGCAATATGACTGCATTTGGAAATAGGGCCTTTAGGGAGGTAATTAAGATTAAATGAGGTCCTAAGGGTAGAGCCATAATCTGATAGGACAACTATCTTATAAGAGGGGAAAGAGACACCAGATCTCTCTCTCTCTCTCTCTCTCTCTCTCTCTGCACAGAGAAAAGGTGACATGAGGACGTAATGAGAAAGTGGCATCTACAAGTCAGGAAGAAAGGTCTCACCATATACTAACCTTGCCGGCACCTTGATCTTAGCCTTCCAGCCTCCAGAACTGTGAGAAAATAAATTTCTGTTGTTTAACCACCCAGGCTGTGGTATCTTGTTACGGCAGCCTGAGCACATCGATACAATCCCCTGTCTTCGGTAACCATCTTCCACGATCCAAATGCACAGCAAATGGTGAACGGAAAAACAAAATGTGGTATATCCTTCCGATAGAATACCATTTGGCAATAAAAAGAAATAAATAACGATACATGCTACAACATGAATGAGTGCTATGCTAAGTGAAAGAAGTTCAATGTGAAAGACAATATTGTATGATTTCATTTCTATGAAATTCCCAGAAAAGGCAAATCTATAGAGACAAAAAGTATAGTAGTGTTTTGCCTGAGGATGAAAGAAGGAACTGGGTTAACTGTAAATGGGTACAAGGGTTTTATTTGAGGGTCAGAAATATTCTAAGATGAGCTTAGATTTTATTTTTTTCAATTTTTTGATTCAATGATGGTTGAATAAAAGGACAAATTTACTAAATGTCATTGAGTTGCACATTTAAAAAGGTTGAATATTATGGTATGCAAAGAATACCTCAACAGAGGTGTTTAAAATAAAATAAATACAATTATATCGAGTTGAAAAGATGATTTTTAAAGTATTTAAAATCTCCTCTAATCCCCTTTCCTCTACAATTCACAGCCTGTTTCTCAGCTCCAAACCGGAGTGCTATGAAACCCACCACCCCACACTCTCAGTTCCGTCCTCCCAGCCCACGCCAGCCAGGGCTTCTCCTAGCCCTGCTCTTACATAGACTTCAGCACCTCCAAATGGCCAAATGTGGTGAGCAACTTGCATTGTTGTCCACAGCATTTCCGAGTTGAAATGGCTTGGCTTGGCTTGGCTTCCAGGCCACCACCCCTTCCTGACTCTCTCCTACTTTGATGGCTGCCCCTTATCAGACTCCTGTTGCTGGGTTTTCCCATCTCCTGACCTCTCAGGATCAGAGGTGCCCCTGGGGTCATCCTCAGACCTCTTCTCTATCTACACTCACTTAAATGGTCTTAATCCTTCATGCATACAAATGCCATTTATACACTGAAGAGCCCTAAATTTGTATTTCCACTCTGCACCCGTCCCTGCATCTCAGGCTTCCAAGGCTGGGTGAAGCTTCCCTTGGCTGTCTAATGGCCAACTCAAGCTTCAGTTGTCCAGTGTTGCGTTCTGGATCCCACATCATCTCTGACTTGTGCCTCCTCCAATTGTCATGTCCCAGCAAACACCACCACCATTCACCCATTTACTGAGGCCAGAATACTGGAGTCATCCTTGACTTTGGACACCCACCCCCATCCAGTCCACCGGCAAATTCAGTTTGAGCTCTTTTCAAAATAGATTTTCAACCCAACCAACAGCACCTCCATGAGTACCACACCCAGCTCTGAATGGGAGCTGCCCTCATCTCCTTCCTGGACTATTGCAAAGCCTCCCAGATAACCGCCCTTTCACTTCACTCCCTTACATCTGTTCCCCATGAAGCAGCCACAACAAGGCTATTAAAATATAAGTGGGTCTCTCATCTGTTTCCCTGAGAGGGTGGGTCTGCCCCCGGTGGAGGTGTTGGTACATTTTGGAGGAGGGGACAGTGATCCTGTTCAGAGGGGTCAGCTAGCTATAGGACAAGGACACAAGGACAAAGGGGCTAGTTTTGGTGGGAGATCACAGGGGACAGTAAAGGGAGAAAAATGGCTAAGTAAAAGGGGATGTTGAGCCCAGGCAGCAGCCCCAAGGGACACAAGTGGTTGCAGTCACTCCTCTTGCTTGGGCTGCATTCTGAGAAACCGCCACATGAATCAAGTACCAGGGACAGAGCTATCCTTACAATAAAAGAAAAAAAAAAAAAAAGAAGAAGAACAGCACAAGTAGCACAAGCAATGGATGGATGTTGCCGCATCACTCAGGCCCCGTGACCATGCACCTCCCCAGGGACCTGCAATGACAGCCCTGACAGGGAGACTGATGTATTCATGTACTCACTGGTGTTTGACTTTCTCCAGATCAGCAGAGGCGAAGAGACTGATGTGAATTCCACGGACAAGGCATGGCAAGCCCCGTCGCCCACACGGGTTCATGCTGCTAGCCCGACCAGCCTCCGCCATGAGCAACACACTGCAAGCGACCAGCAACAGGACAAGAGGCCCCTTCCCTAGGACTAGGTCCAGGTCTGCCCATGGTTTGGGTAAACAGGAGCAATGCCTGACACTTAACCACTGGCTGTGCCTTTTATCCTCAGCTGTGTCCCCTTCGGTCACCAAGAAAGACCTCGTGAGCTCCGGAGACCTCGAGGTAAGTGCGGCAGAACCCAGGCCACCCCAGCCAGGGACTCGATGGACGTAGCTGGATTGTGTCAGAGGCTGGAAAGAAACCAGCTGCCCTGAGAAGAGTCAAGATCAGGTCAACTTGAAGAATCGTCATGTTCCCAAGGTGTCTGGGGCCACCTTTTCTGGGAGCACCATAGTGAGAGAATCCACATACCCCCACACAGACTCTGCACATGGGATGCCCAGCGAATCAACCCCACCTGTAGTCACCTAGTACATGGCCATGGGTCCACACGTAAGCCACAGCAGGAGCGGCCATGGGCCCCTGGCCCCCACTTCTGCCCACACAGGATGAACAAGGGCAACAGGGACAAGAGCAGCCACCCAGGCCTAGGAAGGGGCTGAGGCAACACTGCCAGGGGTCCTCTCATGGTGGCCATGGGCTGCACACCAGGCCCTCCACAGGGGCGGAAAGATGGGGCAAGACATTGGGCAGAAACAGCTGAAGGTCAGAAGCGGAAGCCACATGACCCCTAGCAGAGGGAGGCGGCAGGAGCAGCTGAGGTAGAAGCCAGGAGTCTCAGCCCAGAAGGGAAGCAGGGGGAAATGGGGACCCCCAGATGGGTAGCTCCCCTCAGCCACAGGGTAGGAGTGCACACTACCCCTGAAGTCATCCTCTGGCTGCCCCACCAACGATGATAAAGGGAAAGGCTGGAGCAGCCCAGGGAAAGCTAAAACGGCTCACCTGTCCACAGCTCCCCCTGCCCCCTTAGTCTGGCCATTCCCCAGTCCCAGGGGGAGGGGTGCTGCTGACACCACCCATCAAGGCTCTGCCAGTGACAGGCCAGCAGCACCAGCTCCTCTTCGAGGAAGGTCAAAGCCAGTCCAGGGCAAAGCGTTCATGGGCCCACTGTGGGCTTGGGGGCTGGGTGACTGCACACGGGCCAGCAAAGCAACAGCAGGTGGTGGCCAGGGCTGACATCTGGGATCAGAGGCAGTGACCTTGGACTCCGCAAAAGGAGCCAGAGTAGGACACAGCGGCAACTGGGGTCAGAGTCCCCATAGCCACTCCACTTTCCTTACTGTGGGTCCGTGAAGGAACCGAGGTCAAAGAAACTCTGAATGGAACTCGTCCTCGGTGGGAGTCCGTGTCCCACAGTCCAGCGGTGACCACACTGTGGATTCCATGATGTCGCCACACTGCTGCCCAAGTCCCCAGTCTCCAGCTGGTCCGAGAGCTAGCGGCAGGGCCCCACCTGGCCTCCCTGGGCTGCTGGTGGGAAGACCCGTCCACATACCTCTCCTCCTCCTCCACATTGTACCCCTGACCGCAGACATTCAGGCCACAAGCAAGGACAGGACTCCTGTCCCCTCGAGATGGCCAGGGTGCATCTGAACTGTCAACAGACAGAACCAAATCATCTCCCATGCAGCCCCAGCAATTCCAGAAGTCCTGATCTGGAGAACGCTCTGCATGCTCTGGGAGACCAGTGGGAAATGCTCGCTGAAAAGTAGTTTGTGGTGGCAAACCCTGGGAGCACCAACGTCCCTGAACAGAAGGATAGAGGAAGTAGGGAAACACATGCAGTGCGACACAGACTGCCGTGACACTGAGCACAGCCCCACACGGAAGCCAGGCTGTACCTCACCAAATGTGGAGTGAAAAAGCAAGTCACAGAAGAAAATACAAAAACACACACAACAGCTCAGACAGAAAATGTATGTCAAGGGCCCGTGTTTGGAATCACAGAGGGGAAATGAGGGCACAGGAAACATAGGAGCCGGGAGTGGAGACATCTGCAGGACTGGGAGGAGGGAGACGTAACCAGAGAGGCACACACAAGTGCATCAGCAGAGGTGGGGACTGTATTTCTAAAGCAAAGTGCTGGTTCACAGGTGTTTCCTCTCATATCTTTTTACATTTTAATATCCCTGAGGTCAGGATTGTCTTTAATTTGCCGTCAGCCAGGTGGCAGTTGTGATGTACTTCTGTTGTCTTGGAAATACCTTATCCAATTTCTGTCACTAACGGCTTCCTATTTTATGTATATCACAAAAATCTGTTCTGGTCTGAAGGATCTCCTTTAATAAGTACAAAAAATTCTAAATGACAAGAAAAACAGGTAAGTTTGACCACTTTTCTCTCTCTTGAGAACTTCTCAGTTGTTTCCCATCATATCGAGCCACAAATTAAAGTTCTTACAGGGGCCTCCAGGCCTTCAGGATCTGATTCCTCACTCTTGGGTCTCATCCATAACCCTTCTCCCTGAAAATGGCTCTTCAGCCCTGGCCTCCTCGCTGCTCCCCAAGCAGGCCAACCACAGTCCTGCTGCAAGGCCTTTGCACTTACTATTTTCCTGTCTGCCATGCCCGTCTGTAAGATATCCCATAATGTTCTCTCTCACTTCCATTTATGAAGACACTCAATGAACCTCAGAGTCTTATTTTTAAGATTTTATTTATTCATTTATTTGTCAGAGAGAGAGAAAGAGCACAAGTAGGCAGAGTGGCAGGCAGAGGCAGAGAGAGAAGCAGGCTTCCACTAAGCAAGGAGCCCAATGCAGGACTCAATCCCAGAACCCTGGGATCATGACCTGAGTGAGCCAAAGGCAGTGGTTTCACCGACTGAGCCACCCAGGTGTCCCAAACCTCAGAGTCTCTTGATGTTGATGCCAACTTCTCCAATGTAGAAAATTCTAGAAAGAAGACTCATCTCAATTGAAAATTTCATGTTCTGTCCAATTACAATCCAAGCTGATTTCCAAAATTGATTTCTTGGTCACATGTTACATCACCAAGAGAGAAGCTGACATCATAAGTTTCCTGGTGTGACTCAGTGGGAAATTCAAACTTCACCTCAGAGGTATTCTTGCCAAAACTGTTGTACTTGAATCTAATTGTGAGGATACTGTCAGATACATCCACATTGTGGTGCATTTTGCAAAACACTGGCCTGAACTCCTCAAAAATGTCAGTATCATGAACAACAAAAAAGAGGAGGAGAATAATGTAGATCAAAGAAAAGTAAGGAAATGTAATAATCAAATACAAGGAATGAAACTCCATTGAATTCTAGAAGAGAAATCTACAAGGGATCATTGGGAGACAATTAAGAAAATCTGAATATGAAGTGTACATGAGGCTATATCAAATTACTGGATTCCTTAGGTGTGATCATGACATTGAGGACATGTGGGAGAATGTCGGTGTTCTTAGCATGTAGGAGTCGAAGCAAATAAGAGGGTACATCATGACATCTGCAGTTTTCAAATGTTTCAACAAATAATAGGGTGACAAGTGAATGAGGTAAGATGTTAACAACTGATGGATCTGGGTAAAAGGTTTTTTTGATATTCATGGTATTATTCTTTCAACTTTTCTGTATGTTTGAAATTTCAAAATAAAAAGATCTTAAAAGCAGTTTCTTATATATTGGAAACAAAAAAAAAGATTTTTAAAATCCATAGGATAACATGACCCTTTCAATGTTTTAAGTAACTTACATAGTATAAAGAATAACAACGAAAGCATGTGGGACAACTACACAAAAATACAGCCCTGAAATTGACTGAGGAATAAGGAGGGATAGGATGGATGATAGGACTTCTTAACTTGTTTTCTGAAACCTAGGATGTCTCCTACTCAAGTCCTGCAATTCATTTCCAGCAATAATCAGCGGGATATATTTACAAAACTTTGTAGCTCTCAGACTTTATTTAATTTTGCCAACATATGTCATCAGTGAAGAACAAAAGTGTCTCAACATTAAAATGCATTTTAAAATGACTTAAGGTCTACAGTGTCCTAAGAAAGACTATAAAAGATGGCAACCATTTCTAGAGAAAGCAAAATATTAAAAGTAGTAAACATTGAAAATGTCCCACAAAAATGGTTTTCGTGACAGCAAGACATGTAACTATTTTATAAACAAAGAATTTAACTCAAAAATGTCTAATTATTATAATTTAAAGTTTGAACCATCTTTTATGTTCAATAATCTGATTTGTGTAATTTGCTTAAAATGACTTTGTTGCAAGTATTATTTGTAATTATTATTAATGAGAAATATACTTACTTTTTTTTTTCTTTCCCAAGGGATGACCACTGCTCTCTCATTCACACAAAAGTACTGGCTCATTATCAGTCCTGGTGAATAATGAAACAGTAATAGGTAAGTGTGGTAATAAGAATAAAACAAAGGAATAAAGTGGAGTAGCAAATTTGAATCCGTATTATTAGCACACTGGTAGGCAATTTTTGGAGGGGGTAGGCATTTTTTTTTAAGATTTTATTTATTTATTTGACAGAGAGATCACAAGCAGGCAGAGAGGCAGGCAGAGAGAGAGGAGGAAGCAGGCTCCCTGCTGAGCAGAGAGCCCGATGTGGGGCTCGATCCCAGGACTCTGAGATCATGACCTGAGCCGAAGGCAGCAGCTTAACCCACTGAGCCACCCAGGCACCCCGGGGGTAGGCATTTTTAAATCGAGTACCACTTAGCTTTGTAAACTTTGAAATATTGCTTGCAAGTTTTGTCTCTTTCTTCAGTCATTTAAAATGACCAGAGCACTTAATAGTATTAGATTTGTGCGCACCTAAATGAAATTTGTAATCAGTATTTAAATGTGGGGAAGATCTAATTTGTTAATGTGTAAGTTCTTTTTCATTTAATCATTGTGTAGCTAATGTCTGAATATTTAGATGAATGTTGATGGGTTTGAAGATTAGTAAATTGGACATTCAACTAAGTAGAAATTGTATCAAATATTTCTCTCCGTGCACAAACACACACACACACACACACACACACACACACACACACATACAACAGGAAAATTCCATCTTCTGCCAAGGCTCACCAAATCCAGGAATAGATGCCTGGGCCATAGTGGTCTGGGAGGGAGCAGGCATGAGAAGTATGTTGAGAGAGACACTCTGCACTGCATACTGACTAACCAGGGCAGTCAGATCTCCTCTTCAACAGTTTGACTCTAGGCTAAAGAGAGTCAACCATCCATGTGTAAAACACAGACAGGAACAGAAGAGAAGAGAGACACTTGTTTCCAACATGAGTGAAGTCACTGAGGTAAAGACAACACCTATTTCGAGGGAAGAAGCAAAGGGTGTAGTCACCAGAGGCGCTATCAGGTCCCTCCAACCTCTGCTGGATCTTAAACATCAACAGGACCCCATGAACCACTGCCATAATTTCCTGTATTTTCCCCTTCTTTCCACAGTCTGCAATGTCATAGGGGTCCCGAACAGCAAACTAAAGTAGATTGTAGTCTAAAGCCAGGCAGGAAACAGGGAGGGACATCTACCACAGTTACCAGTGCTGTTTCAAGCACCGAGGGTAAATAAAACATGGTTTCTTCAATCAAGACACTTGTAATCTGGCACTGAGAACATAACGTCCTGGGGTGCCTAGGTGGCTCAGATGGTTAAGTGTCTGGCTTCAGCTCAGGTCATGATCTCTAGGTCCTGGGATTGAGCTCCATGTTGGGATCCCTGCTCAGCGAGGAGCCTGCTTCTCCCTCTCCCTCTGCCCCTCCCCCTGTTCATCTTCTCTCTCTCTTAAACAAATTAATAAATAAATAACTGTAACATCCTAAATGCATCAACAGTACATATGAACCAAGTGCTCTGAGGTCACGTGGAAGGGAAAAATGAATGCCTTAGAGGCCAGAAATAGGAAGAAATGAGGATTGGGAAAGAGCCTACAGAGAACGGGCCACTTACGGTGGCCTTGAAAATCACCGTATCTTGAAAGAAGTTGCTGCGGCTGATATCGAAGAAGTTACTGCCTATGTTTCAGGATATGTCTCCAAAGGCAAAGGAAACAAAAGTGAAAATGAATTTTTGGGACTTCATCAAGATCAAAAGCTTCTGCACAGCAAAGGAAACAGTCAACAAAACAAAGAGGCAACCCTTGGAATGGGAGAAGATATTTGCAAATGACAATACAGACAAAAGGCTGATATCCAGAATCTATAAAGAACTTCTCAAACTCAACACACATAAAACAGATAATCATGTCAAAAAATGGGCAGAAGACATGAACAGACACTTTCCAATGAAGACATACAAATGGCTATCAGACACATGAAAAAATGTTCATCATCACTAGCCATCAGGGAGATTCATATCAAAACCACAATGAGATACCACCTTACACCAGTTAGAATGGCCAAAATTAACAGGACAGTTAACAACAACTGTTGGAGAGGATGTGGAGAAAGCGGAACCCTCTTACACTCTTGGTGGGAATGCAAATTGTTGCAGTCACTTTGGAAAACAGTGTGGAGATTCCTTAAGAAATTAAAAATAGAGCTTCCCTATGACCCTGCAATTGCACTACTGGGTATTTACCCCAAAGGTACAGATGTAGTGAAAAGAAGGGCCCTCTATACCCCAATGTTCATAACAGCAATGGCTACATTCACCAAACTGTGGAAAGAACCAAGATGTCATTCAATGGACAAATGGATAAGGAAGATGTGGTCCATATACACTATGGAGTATTATGCCTCCATCAGAAAGGATGAATACCCAACTTTTGTATCAACAAGGACGGGACTGGAAGAGATTATGCTGAGTGAAATAAGTCAAGCAGAAAAAGTCAATTATCATATATATGGTTTCATTTATTTGTGGAACATAAGGAATAACACGGAGGACATGGGGAGATGGAGAAGAGAAGGGAGTTGGGGGAAATTGGAGGAGGAGATAAACCATGGGAGACTATGGACTGTGAAAAACAATCTGAGGGTTTTGAAGGGGTGGGGGCGGGAGGGTGGGTGAGTCTGGTTGTGGGTGTTGTGGAGGGCACGTATTGCATGGAGCACTGGGTGTGGTGCATAAACAATGAATTCTGGTACACTGAAAAGAAATTTAAAAAAATTTAAAAAACAACTTTTAAATAAATAAATAAACATAATCCAAGCCTTAGAAGCATACTGCAAAAAAAAAAAAAAAAGACCTTTCTGGTGGAAGGAGTGGGGTGGTGGCAGGATAGGGCAATGGAGATCCTTTCTGTTTGTGAGATGGGACGCTGCCCTACTCATGAACTGTTGAATAAAGCCAATTAGATCTTTTTTTAAAAATCACCATAAAGGATCTTTCCAAGAGGCAGAAAAGGTGAAGGAGTTTGCAAACAAATGTTGTGGAAAGGGGGGCAGGGGGGACAGCATAGCCTGGAGTGTAAGAACGCAGATTTCTTTCTTTTTTTTTTTTTTTTTTTTTGGTAACTCCTTTCTTTTTAATTGTTATGTTAGTCACCATACAGTACATCATTAGTTTTTGATGTAGAGTTCCATGATTAGTTGTTTGCATCTAACACCCAATGCTCCATGCAAACCATCCCCTCCTTAGTACCCATCACCAGGCTCACCCATCCCCCTATCCCCCTCCCTTCTAAAACTCTCTGTTTCCCAGAGTTCATAGTCTCTCTTGGTTCATCTCTCAGTCCGATTTCTCCCCCTTTCATTTTTCCCTTCTCCTAATGTTCTCCATGCTATTCTGTATGTTCCACAAATAAGTGAAACCATATGATAATTGACTTTCTCTGTTTGACTTATTTTACTTAGCATAATCTCCTCCCAGTCCCATCCAAGTTGATGCAAAAGTTGAGCATTCATCCTTTCTGATGGCTGAGTAATATTCCATTGTGTATATGGACCATATCTTCTTTATCTATTCATCTGTTAAAGGGCATCTTGGCTCTTTCCACAGTTTGGCTATTATGGACATTGCTTCTATGAACATTGGGGTACATATGGCCCTTCTTTTCACTACATCTGTATCCTGGGATAAATACCCAGTAGTGCAATTGCTGGGTCATAGAGTAGCTCTATTTTTAATTTTTTGAGAAACATCCACACAAGAACACAGACTTCTGCCTAAATGCTTATTTTCAAATCTAGACCCTACCACTTGCCAGCTGTGTGATCTGGAGTAAGTTATCTAGTCTCACTATCCCTCAGTTTTCCCGGTTGTAAAATGGGGGTAATAATAGTATCTACTCATCAAATTACTATGAGGAGTAAGTGAGGTAGCATGCATAATGCTCTTAGATCACTGCCTCACCCTTGATGGACACTTAATAATGTTAGCTATTGCTAGCACCATTTCCATACCACGTGCTGATATGATGACATCTAACTCTCCTTCCTTCCTTCCTTCTGATTTTGGTAATTTTGAGGATACTTTATTCTTTGTGTTCTGAGGTTCCGTGTGTGTATTTTGGTTTGGCATGTCCAGGACGCCAATCTGTCCAGCACTGCACCATGCTTACATATGTGTTCTTATGCTCATCCTCTGCTGACAGTGTCTTCCCTTTATCAGACACTTTCTTAGCCAGGTCCATGGTCCACCTCAGTGGGTCCAAGAGGTACTCTAACTAGGAACTCTTGATCTCAAGATGGACTCAAAGATAGCCCTACCCTTGGATATCTTTTGCACATCAAACTCACTGAACCTTAGTTTTTCAATCTATGAAATGAGGGCAACAACCCCTACTCCATGGGGTGATCATTGTAAGGCTTACATAAAAATAACTAAGTATGCAGAACTGTTTGACCCAGTATCCAGCACATAATAACTGCCTAATAATTAGTAGCATTAACATATAAAAAAATAATAACCTTGTAGCGGTATACAAATCATTATATATTTGTTCATTTTTCTGAAGGGAGTCATAACTTTTATCAAATTATCAGATAGATCCTTACTCCTGCTTATTATTTTCACAGATAGAAAGAACCTGTGCTCAGACTGGAATGCATATCCTTTACGACCATGGTAGGACTCTCTCCTAAGCTTATAAGCTCTGTAATGAGTAAAACATAAAAGAGAAGCTTCCACAGACTTTGTCTTCCATTTATGGTGTCACCCACCCTGAGGAGATTTGGGGAAGATGAATGTCATACAGAAAAAAAAAAAAAAAAAATGGAAAGTGAGCTAATTCAGCCCCTCCCTTTCTTCGTTCCTCACACCCTCATCCCCAGTTCCCAGGGACCCACATTTGGTCAGCTTTCTATCCCTGCTAAACTTATTTCCAGAAAAGGATCTGAGAAATACCTTGGTACTGAGACCAGGATGAAAAAGAACACAAGATTCCCAGGGATATTTGTATTTGAGTCGTTGAGCAAAACTAAAATCAAAGAGATGAAGGTCTAATTAGGGAATTATGAGCTTCAGGAGTGTCAGCAAGAAAAAAAGTGTTGTGTTACCAGGAGATGTTCCCAGGGCCACTGGAATGAGAGGGCACATGCCTGTCCCTGGTGTGGCAGTCTGTGGCTGGTCATGACAGGAGGGGAAAATGGAAATGAAAACTCATTATTCAAAAAATTAAACTAAAATGTAAAAGACAAGACAAATAGCATTGAAAAAGAATAAAGGATATATAAGAGCTGATATGGAAAAAGACATTAAGTGGGAGAAACAAGATATAGATCAGTATGCCTAGAATGAATAAACATATATATGCTTGCATATATGTGGAAAATTCCAGAAAGATACAAGGCAAACTGGTAATAATAGCTATCTCTGGGGAGGGAGCCTTGGCAGATTAAAGACTGGGGTGGAAGAAAGACTCATTCCTGCTTGTTCACTTACATTATTTTATATGGCTGAGTTTTGTTTTTTTGTTTTGTTTTGTTTTACCGTATGTCTGTATCACATCTTTTATTTAAAAAAAAATAAGTTTGTGGGGCACCTAGGTGGCTCAGTGGGTTAAGTCTCTACCTTCAGCTCAGGTCATGATCTCAGGGTCCTGGGATCGAGCCCTGCATCTCTCTCTGTCAAATAAATAAATAAAATATTTAAAAAAAATAAGTTTGAAAAGACAGAATGAGTAAATTCATAGAGCCATGAAACCTTTTACTAAAACCAACAGCATGAAATATTATTTTTAAAAGACTAATGAGAGACCACAGTTAACAACAAAACACGATGCCATGAATCCATGAATGAAACTCCTAGCCAAAATATTTCACTAGGATTCAGAATTCAGGCTAAAGTCTGTGATAGGATGTGTCCTTAAAGGCAACTGAAGTACCAGGAAAATTAAGAAGAAAAATCCCAAAAGCTTGAGCTGGCTTTCATAGCAATGTAGGTATTTATCTTAGACCAGCCACTACATTTCCACACCCATTTTTGAACAGAGAAAGGGTTTCAGGAAGTTGTATTCCTCATTAGCCAAATTAGCCACCTTGCCAAGCCTGCCTTCGCTTGTGAGCCTGAGAAGCAGCACTACACACACCAGCTGCCTTGTTCCTTATAAATAGAATTTTCTCCACTAGCTTGGAGTGATAAGTGTGAAGGCAGGTCAGAATCAAAAGCCACAGAACATGGAGGTATGTGCACATTCACAGACCTCATCATCATACTCATGATTCCAGGGACCACTCTGAGAATTTTTTCTCAGTTTCTCATGTTTCTGATTTTGGGGTTGATGGAAAAAAAAAAAAAGCCCCACAAGTCCTGAAAATTAGAAAATTTCCCAGTGGAACACTCTATTAAGAAGGAGGGAAAAAAACTTCACGTCTCCACCAGTCCGACACCACCATCATTTCACAAAGGTGTTGAGAACAATGAGAGAAAGTACTCCTGGAGAAATTACTCGGAGATATTCTGCTTCACCAAATACCACACAACTCAAAAAAAAAAAAAAAAAAAAAAAAAAAAAGCTTTTTTTTTTTTTTAAGTTGGCTTTGAAAACACCCTATTAACATCCAAAATATTCATATTCCCTTCACATCAGGAATGTAGTAAATAAATTTATGAACAAAAAAGGCAACTGAGAGGGGAGGAGTCAAGATGGCGGAGAAGTAGCAGGCTAAAACTACTTCAGGTAGCAGGAGATCAGCTAGATAGCTTATCTAAAGATTGCAAACACCTACAAATCCAACAGAAGATCGAAGAGAAGAAGAACAGCAATTCTAGAAACAGAAAATCAACCACTTTCTGAAAGGTAGGACTGGCAGAGAAGTGAATCCAAAGCGACAGGTAGACCGCGGAGGGAGGGGCCGGCTCCCGGCAAGCAACGGAGCACAAAATCAGGACTTTTAAAAGTCTGTTCCGCTGAGGGACATCCCTGCAGAGGCTTAACCGGGGTGAACCCCACGCAGGGTCAGCGTGGGCTCAGGTCCCACAGGGTCACAGAAGGATCGGGGGTGTCTGAGTGTCCCAGAGCTTACAGGTATTAGAACGGGGAAGCCGGCTACAGAGACAGAGCCGAGGAGTGAGCTCTAAGCTCGGGGTTACCTTGAACCGGTCGCAGGCTCGGTCAGCTTGGAGCGCGGCCGGAGGCCAGGGTGACGGGAGTAATTGGGCGCTGTTCTCTAAGGGCACACTGAGGAGTGGGGCCCTGGACTCTCGGCTCCTCCGGACCAGAGACTGGGAGGCCACCATCTTCATTCCCGTCCTCCGGAACTCTACGGAAAGCCCTCAGGGAACAAAAGCTCCCAAAAGCAAACCCGAGCGCATTACTCAGCCCGGCCCCTAGTTAGGGAGGTGCAATTCCGCCTGGGGCAAAGACACTTGAGAATCACTACAACAAGCCCCTCCCCAGAAGATCCACAAGAAATCCAGCCAGGACCAAGTTCACCTACAAAGGAGTGCAGTTTCAATACCAAGGAGAAGTGGAATTCCAGAGGAGGAGAAAGTAAAGCACGGAACTCATAGCTTTCTCTCCATGATTCTTTAGCCTTGCAGTTAATTTAATTTTTTTTCTTTTTCACTTTTTTTTCTCTTCTTCTGCCAAATTTTTTTTAACTTTTACCCTTTTCTTTTTTAACGTTTTTTAACTAGTTTAATATATATATTTTTTTCCTTTTCTTTTTCTTTCTTCGTTTTCTTTTTTAATTGATTCTCTTTTTTTTTTCTTTCTGAACCTCTTTTTATCCCCTTTCTCTGCCCTCATGATTTGGGATCTCTTCTGATTTGGTTAA